>NC_045482.1:17251158-17338658 GCF_009650955.1 Corvus moneduloides | reverse complement strand
AAATACCAAACTAATATTTCAATTCATAATTACTTGGACAAACACCACATTAGAATAAGATTTCTGAGGAAATCATTGATGCAACAAAGTCAGGTTCAATAAAAACATGGTGATTCCCTTTAGACCTATACACACTGTCCTTGTCATTAAAAATGAAAAATATGGGTAGACAAATCATGCTGTATGATCTGAGGCACTTGAGCTTTTTGCTAAAGAAAAACCTGAAATGAATCTTGGGTGGATCAGAAGTGCTTGAATTTAGAACTTAGTATTACCATTCCTTCTTATACCTGCTGTACAGAAGCAAAATATTCAGTTTATTTCAGTGTGTCAGTTATCACCACTATAATTATATACAATAGTGAACACATACAAATAGAACACAAAAATTAACTTTTCTAGAATTCTAGCCCTGATCCTTAAAAAAACTCCCTACCTAAGCCTTTTTTTCATTCAATGAAGGGAGAATCACTCCATTAAATGTTATTAGTCTGGTAAACCCCATCTTTTGTTCAGGTATTAGAATACCAGATAATATTACAGCCTTATATAAGCTCAGAGAGAAGAGTTTATTAAATCATTATTTTTTAAAGACTAGAAAATAAAAAAAAAAAAAAGGGGGGGGGTGGTCACTATTAAACACATATATATTTTAAAAATACAGGCATCTTGTATCTGTAGATGTATCACAGAATTTAGATGGAGTCCATTGACTGAGAATCCTTGCAAAAACAAAATTAAAGCTGGTTTTAACCAACTCTTCAGAGCACAGAAGTCCAAAGCATAACAACAGTCTTGAAGACATAATTCCTCAAATGTGGCTGAAAATGCACTCCCCCAGTGAGCCATGTTTTGGAAGATGTAGAGACACACCTGGATGTAGAGCCAGTCCCGGGTAACCAGGCATTGTAGAGCTCTGACATCACGTTTCTCAGTCCTGCTGCCCAAGGAATGTTTTTTCCATCTCAGCTATTATGTCAGTGACGGAAATTAAGAGTGGCAGTGATGCCTTAGGTTTTAACTTTTATATTTTTCAAATCCTGTACTGCCCAGTGTAACTCTGAAGTTCCTTGTAGCCTGTTAATTTCTGCTCTCTCGTGCTAGGTAGACATAACAAAGCCTCTCCAGGCCTGCTCTTCAAGGACACCCAGACCATCCTAGGCCCCAAAAGTATACACCAAAAGTCTTTGAGAGGTGGGCAAGCTGAGGGGAATTACATAATTAAACTGAAGCTTTAATTGGAGAATTAACCCTGCTATGCAAATGAACCAAACCTATAAAAGAGTGAAGAACTCATGACCTGTTGTCCATCTTGGGGTCCATCCTGGCAGTAGCCTCTGGCTCCCCAGGGGGGACCTTTGGAGGCCTTTCAAAGAAACACCTGCCCTATTCCCTTACTCCTGTCTAGTCTCTGTTTCTCGGAGGCCACTCAAGGCATCAGCAGCAGCATCCTTAAACTGAAGAGTGCATTTCTGAAAGCCACAATATTTGAAGGAACTTCCCTTCAGACTCAGTGTGGCAGCCTATGGCACAACCTGAAGAAAGCAACAGCCAGGCAAGACATGTCTGTCCTTTACACACCCTGACCAGAGGTCCAGCACCAGTGGAAGGATCTTACAACCACAAAGCCAAGTTTTCAGTGCAGCAGTACTGGCTCAGGGGGAAACCTCAGAGCTTTAACCAAACAAAACACACTATTCCAAATAAGTAGCTGGATGCTCCACTATAAACATGAACTCGCAGCCATTTAACGCTTTATAAACGTGCGTTTAGCCACTGAGCTTTTTGATATTTTGTATCTTTAACAAGCTACCTTCTGAGCCCAAAAGCAAAGATAATGGAGAATCAGCATTAGTTTCTCTGAGGGAAGGCAAAAGGAGAACGAGATATATCCTTGTACATTTGGTATGCATATTTTTGGGAGTTATACAACTTCAGTTTTGCAAAGCAATTTTCTAAACTTTCACTGACAAACAAATCTGATCTGAAAAATCTTACATCAGCAGGGTTGGTTTGCAGATGTTATTTGTGCCATTTATTTATCAAAAATAACTAGAAAATGTTTTTAAAACATCATTCCAGACTGTACAAATAGGAATGTGACATGGGCTGTCTATTTTACTTATACTGTTTTACTGCTTCATATTCTGAGCAAACAGAGAGGCTATTTTCCCCAGGGGTTCAGGAGGGCATACTATTTCATTTCTTCAGAAAATTGTTTCTCTGGATTTCAATCTTTTTAGCTAGATATGACAAAATATAATATCAAGAACACTTATGCTTTTTATCAGCTCTATTTTCAAAGCATAAATAATAGATCAGTATATATTTAAGTCAGGTGACCAAGTCTTATTTCTGAAATCAAATAAGCATTTTGCAATTTTTAAACGATGCTGTACATTTTCACTACAGTATCATTATATCTTTAAAATGCTTTCAAAAGACTAATTTATAAGCACAAAGTGATTTTGAAGATATTTCACTAGTGTTAATAATACCTCACTCAGGTAGCATTCAATTTTCTGAATCCTTGGGTTAATGAGGCAAATAAATCAAAATTGAATAGGCCTAGGCAAAAAAAAAAAATCAAACAAAACTCGAAACTACATCTATTACATTATACATCCTGAGACTCCTTCACTACTGTTGACAATGGCAAACAATATTCTAGCTCTCAGAATCATTACACTTACTCAGAAACTGAGATTAATCTCACAATCTGAGATTTTAAAATCAAATAGATCAGACTTCATGACTACACAAACATAACACCTTATTATGATATATCAGGAGTATTCACAAGATGTTGTGCACAGTCTTAGTCAAGTAATTTCCATTAAGTGTCCATAATTTCAGCTGCCTACCGTTTCTTTAATAATCCAACAAAGTCCTTCCAGGATTTTACCATTGCAAACTGCTGAGTCTTTTCTTTTACGATAAGCCTTTAAAAGAAAATACCTTCTGTATCCAGGCTGTTATTCACCATTTTTTAAAAAGCTCCAAAATCACACAGATGTAGGCAAATAGCTGAAACAAACAAAAATCCTAGCATTTCTGAAAAATAAATACTTCTAGTCATACTGCTACAGTAGGAATCGTGGAAAAAATATTACCTTCATCCCTTTCTCTAAAATATGAGAGAAAGGAAATATTTTATAGATACTATAAAAAGGATCCTACTGTTGGGGCATATCAGTGTTGTCAGCTCTTTTTAAAAAATGGTTACTAATATACAATACAGAGAACTAAAGAGGCCTAAGTTGTTACCAGAAGTAATAAACTCAGCATGAGCAAATAATCAACAAATACTGACAGGCAATGAGCAGTTGCCATTGCATTCCTCTTATTATTGTAGTCAAGTAACAAATGCACTTCCCTACCCAGAGTCACCTACTTGCACAAGGGCAGCCTTTCAGCCTAAGGAACTTTACTATGGCCATAGAGCCCCAGTTGAAAAACAAACTTCCTCGCTGAGCTGTCGTAACCATCATCCCCTGCTAAGTCAGCAGCACAGACTTAAGATTTCCATACACACAATATGTACATTTTCTAATGGAAAACTGCAGAAAAGTAGGTTGGGTGTTTTTTTCCAAAGTAAGTTACTACTGGCTATTACCATCTAAAAATTAATGACAGTAAAACAACCCAACACCTCTACTTTTTTGTGTATTGTAAAGGAGTTAAGGGCCCAAGTGCTCTCAAGTGGCACAGGCCAAAAGCAACAAGAAACAACACATGAAACAGAAATGTTTGCACCTTGTCCCCAGGTAGCACCTTCCTTGTGGCTTTGCAAAACAATTTGTATGGTCAAGAGCTTGCTTAGGAGCAATTTCTATGATGATCTAATATATTTATTTTGTATTTCCCCCCTGAGGACAAACACCACCACAATAATTAAGAATTTTCTCTTGCTAGAAAATAATGAGCAAATCTGTTAAAGACACCTTTCCATTGCATTAGAAAAGTTTTTAGTTTTATCAAGCTGTAACAAGTGCATATGTACAACAAGAGAGCAACCTCCACAGGCAGGAATTCAAAGACAAACCCAGCCTAGCAAAAGCACCCTTCTGCTCATGGTAGGTTTGCAAGGGACTGGCTCAATTCAGTCCCTATTCCACATCAGCCACTGGGGTCAGCTGCCTCCTGTGCCCCAGAATGGCCAAATGGTACTGGGGACTAGGAGTTTAGATTTTTGACAGTTTAAAAAAAGACATTGCAAAAGGTGCTGATTTCGTCTCAATACAGAACAAAATAAACATTTCCACAGCTCCTGAATTAAAGTTCAGTGCCTAACTCCAGCACATCAACACTGCTCAGCGCTTGGCTACTGAGGAGGCAGGCATTTCAGAAGAACATGAACTTCTACTTCAAATTATTCCTTTGAGTCCAGGTTGTGGTAGACAACAGTGACAGAAAGTCACCATTCAATGGTTACTCAATTGCTTGCTCAGAATGACACAGTAATTTTATTCTGACTCTTAGTCCACAGAACAGAAACCACAACTGCTATCAGTCCTCTCAAGGCCTTATGCTCTTTGGCAAGGAGTATTGATTTGTGTTTTTATAGCACTACCAGGTAGTAGTTGTGCACTATCATTGTACAAATAATTTCTAACAAGCGAGAAAGAACATCTGGAAATAAACCAACTGTATCTTGATCTGCTCAATGAAACATTGCTGGGGTACCTAAAAACAGCCTCTTAAATCAGTATGTGATGCACATCTGAGATGCTCTGATGTTCTGAAAGGCACTTAAAAGCATGTAAACTTGCATTATTACCATGCACATAACCAACTCACGAGTATTATCATGGGAGCAACATGAACACAGTGACATGCCAACTGCCTGCAGGATCAGGCTTTAGCCATAAATTAGAATATGAAACTTAGATTACATTAGAACACAACAAAAATCGTTAAAGAAACTCTCCCAGAAAAAAAGTACGGTAAAAGCCAATGGCACCAGACTCCTTTCTACCACTAAAACAATGTTAATTTGAAAGCCAAGATTCATTTGAAAACGTTCACCTGTAAATCAGAAAGTCCCCAGAGATTAATTTCTGCACTTATGCTATTTGCAAAAAATATTTAACTTAAAGGCATCCCTCTTTTCCTGAAATAATTGCTTGCAAGATGAGAACTAAAACACAATCTGAAGTGTAGTAAAGGTAATTGCTGCACTTACTGTTCATGTCATGTTGATGTATTACTACGTATCAAAGGTCACAGTTCTGTACTCATACATTATCAAATTTGAAAGAGCAATATTCGAATCCGACCAACCTTTAAACTGCCCAGAATATGTGCAAAAATGGATGTGGGCTAACGTGGGTTTAGAAAAAAAAAGAACCCATGTTTTGGAAGCTGAGGGGTCAATCAAGCCAGACTGACAGGGTTACGTGTCACTTCTGTGCATCTAATACCCTCTTAGATTATCAATGAGGTGCAGTACACTGATCTCAAGCTAAAGCAGCTGTGCTAATGAAAATGAAACAGTCTGAAAAAATTAGGTGATACAGGCCTGTGACACAGGGCAGTACTTTGTGGACAATAATGGAGGAATAAGGACATAAATCACCATTTAGATACAATAAAACCTGTAACACCCACCCTGAAAAGTCTATGGAATCGTGGGTCAAAGTCAGCATCTTTGCAACTCCACAATTCCCTCTGAAGCTGCCACATACTTTCAATCCTGAGTCAAGGCAGGTTTTCCTTGCCTCTACTTCAGCGCACACAACATTTTGCAGTCCCGTGCCAGCCTGACCTCTGAGGGTGGAGAGCTGGCTGCTCATGCCATGAGCCAGGAGTTCTCCCAATTGGTTGTAGCACAGATAAATGGGTCTTATCAGAAACTACTCAGCCTTGAACAACTTTCTTCTCCTACATATGCCAGTCCAACTGGGGGGCAGGGACTGCACTAAAGAGGCAGGGGCACCCTCATTCTTTTTTTGTAACATGCAGTCCTTAAAAAAAGCCAAATAACTACGAAATTCAAGTTGATTGAGTACAGCCAGCACAGACAGAACTGTTAAACAGAATTATCACTTTAAATCATAAATTAAGCTCAGGTAAATAAATAGCTTTTTCATAATCAATTTTTTTCTTGAGAAGTTACATACACAGCAAAGACAGCATATATTCAAATAAGCTATGCAATTTAATTTCATATGCTTTAAAATCTGCTTCATTTGGTAAAATAGTAAATTTCAAAAGGGGAGAGCACAAGCTCAAATGTTTTCTCAGTTACAAGCAGAAAAGCTAAGACAGACATTTCATGAAGTCTATTAGAGCCTAAGAACTCACACTAATGAATGTTTTTGCCATTGATTTTAATGGAATTTGAACTGCAGGTGATGTATTAGTGAAGGCCACAGCTAGGACTAAAATGATACTTCTGATTAAAGATACTATTTATAGTACAAAAACACACATACCCTTTACTAATGCAACAAGGCTATTACAACAATAGCATCTATAAATATACAGGATCTCCTGTTTAAATAAAAGCTCAACATACAAAAAATACAAGTACAAACATTCCTAAAGAAATAACAACTTTCACATTTCCTTTAAAACATCATTCAAAACAGTTTGCTTAAAATGAATTTTCCTGGTGGTTTTGTAAAATGTTTTTGAGTGCTGAACAAGTCAAAATTAAGTTTCGTCAACTGAGCAGAAGTCCTTGAAGTGATGCAAGGAATTAGAGGGCAGACCACTTGAGAAGAGCTGGAAGGTCTTTGTTGCTTGAGTTTTCTACAAATTCAGCTTCTCTATTTTCATTGAGGCAGGAAAATGGAGAAAGAAAGAGAGAAAGAATTATTATTTCAACATAAGTTACAAATTTAGAGATGACTTTGAATTTACAAATTGAATACCCAAAATTGTCAGCTCTCCAGTATCTGCACCCCTTGTTTTCTCCTATATCTGATTATCTCAGGATTTTGCTGCATGTATTCCTCCCTGGCAGTTGCAATCTCCCTTTTGCAAATTATTTTTGTCACACAACAAAAGGAGAATACATGATTTCACAGTGGCAGAGGCTTATGAAGCCCTCCTGAAAAACATTAGTAATTGTTCACTGAAAATCCTAGCAGTACAATGTGAGGCATATACAGTGGCAGTCTTGAAATAGGTTTATTCCCACGGTGACTACTGTGAAAAATAACCAGTATTATGAGACTTGGTCAGGACACCCCCTTCTAACCAAAAATTTAAGTCAGGATCAAATTGATTTTATGCAACCTTGAAAGTTATATTATGATACAGTGCTTTAGATTTTTCACTGTTCCAAAGTTAAATAATCTATCGAGAATCTTTGAAGTGTTTGCTTTAATCTCAAAACCCTATGGTTTGGGAACAAATTATTGTATAATCAATACATTTCATTTTAAAGCCCTTCTCACTATCCTGCCTATCATATACCTCTCTCGGTCTTATTCTTCACAGAATCACAGAATCGTTATTCTTTCAGAGAAAAGATTGAATGTGACCTGACAAGACCCCAGAAAGTTCCACAAATCAAAAGCAATGGTGAAGTCAAATTCCTTGAGAATCGTGATCTTAAGGGACAACTCAATTTCTTTTTTTTTTTTAATGCTTGAGGGTAGCAGCTCCTATTGCTAAACACTATCAGAGCTTATTCTATTTGTTGTGTAAACAAACCTCTAGTAAAAGCCTAGTGCTAAGAAATTCCCACCTACTCAGGATGCCATCCTTTTCCTCCAAACACCCAGAATCCAAAGCATGAAGTACACTGAAGTTCAGACTATCAGACAAACTCAACTAGGACACGTTTCTGATGGAAGTTTACAGTTTGACAGACACTTTGGTGCATTACCACACACCAGGGCCTGGAGCCAACCACTCTATGCCAGTCAACCCAATCAGCTGTAATTCCTTGCCTTCATCACCCTCCACAAACCTGAGATATATAAATTCCACCTAAAGGCCACACCATGGAAGAGGAGCACTGCCAAAGACCAGTAAGCATTTCACGCATGTTTTCCTATCAGTGAATCAAAACTTTCTGACAACCGCCAAAAATCTCTGCCATCCACATATTGCCATTAAATACACTCTTAATAATAAGAAAGCACATGTCATCAATCAAACACAATCCACTGGTCATGGAGCAATCTTTTATTGCCCTCTCATTCTCCAATGTCATTTTAAATCTAATGCCTTCTGCAAGGCTATTTGTCCAAATTATTAGGAATTTTCAAACTTCCAGTTTTAATTCCTAAAAAACTTACTCTCCACCAATGTTTATGCACTTGATGTACTGCAGCCTTTTTTTAAATTAGCCTGTATTAGGCATACATGTTTTCTGTACAGTCTCCTTCAGAGCCTTACTACACCAGAAATCTGGACAGGGTTGCATTTACCAATTCTAGAAGGGAACTGAAACATGAGATGCTGACATCTGAGGCATTAACTTTTAACCATGTGATTGGACAGGAAAGAACCTCTTAGAGAGATTAGGGGAAAAAAAACAACAAACCAAAACAAAAAACAGTCTGTAAGACATGGAAGGAAATGAAGGCCTAAAGATTTTGCATGAGACACTCAGTGAACTGGTCAAATGATTATTTGCCAAAGACACAAAATGGATCTTCAAGGTTATTGTTCTAGTGCAACATTCCCATACAGGACATTCCTTACTCCCTGAACAGCCTTCCTCATTGTAGAAGACCTAACAAAACCTCATTCCAGAAGCAGAATAAATAAGGAGAAGCAGCTTACTCTAAACTTTCTTTACATCCACTACTCTTGTACTGAATGTGTTCAGACTTTATAGAGATTAAGACTTTTAAAATTTTTAATAGCAGACTTAGCTATTGAATAATGGAAGTTTCCTCTAGCCTACTCACTCCTCCAGCACCACAAATCCACAAGTGCACAAACGTTGCTAAGTTCAGAACCATGTACCAACACAGAAATGTTTCTCCTAGCCTTTGAAGGTTAAAAAGGTTATAAATCTCTCATAATAGCGAGACAGCTTCTTTCTACCAAGTGATTGTCATATGCTTATTCTGGAATTAATTCTAAAAAGCAAACAAACCTCTCCAATATGATTCCTTGTCAATTGCATCCCTATTATTTCTGACATAAGAACATGATATTAACCTGAGTTATGTACTGCCATGTGGTAACAGCCAAACCCTACTACGTTTTCTGAAAAAAATCTCTTCAAGCACGTATTTTTTATTTCTTGATTAAGACTTTGTTCTAAAATAAAAAAAACATTATATCTTCCCTCCCCCCTATATGTTTCCCTCATGAATGACTCTGTCATTCTTTTAAGTCTTCTACTGCCTTGGGGTTCAATCTTCTTGACTTCAAGGCAACCATACCCAACCCTAGTTACTTGCTTTTGATAATCTCTAACCATTCCTAAACCATCAGCTTCTACATTTGCCATTCCTTGGGAGCTTCTTTTTCCTGCATGGAGGCTAAACAGATTTTTTGAGAAATCGTCATTTAGATTCCACTAAAAGTTTTAATTATGTCAGAATGTCGAAGGGCAATCAATTGTGTTCTCCTTTAGAAGAAGTACTAGAATTTAAAATACTATTGCCTTTTTTAACCCTGTTCTGCTCACTTCTAAGTAAAATTTAAATTTGACTGCCCCATTTCAATTTATTTTGAACTAGAATACTCATTTGTCTTTTGTGCCAGAGTTTTTAAGCAGCCGAGATAGCTCCTCCCTAATTTATAAACTATATTTAAATACAAGGAGATCTCTGCAGTTATTCACAATATTCCAGTCAATAAAAACACTGCACCAACAAGCTTGCTAAGTATTACTTCACTACCCAACTTAATTTTGCTTTTCATCCCAGCCACAGAAAGAAATGGGGCTCCTATGACATCTTAGAAGTCTGGTCCTGTGAGAAGTCTCAGTACTTTTGAAAAAATTGAGATTCAAGTACATGCCAAGAAGTCAGAAGACAACAAAACATGGAACCACAGTATTTATTTTTTTCCCTCTACTTTCTTCCATCCTTAAGAGTCAAACTGCAACTGGATTAAACATGACTGACAATTACCGTACTTTTTTTGCCTACATACTCCTACTTCCAAGGTTTTTCTGGAGTTACAAAGACATGACTAAGTGTGGCTACAGCAGTTCATTTACAGGTATTTTTGGATTTCGATTCAACTCCTGTTGGACAGGTACCTTTTACTATTGCCACACTTAGAGTACACAGAAGCCAAGAAGCAATTGCTGCAGAAACAGAATCTTCTTCTCATATTCGTATCAGGACTGGGGCACCCACACTTGGCAGGAGTAACATGCAAATACTTACTGTAAATTGAGAAAAGCTCAGTCTACAACAGTCATATGTATCATCATGAGCCTGAATTAACCCACAGATTAACCCTGTGCCCGCATTTACTAGAGCTACTTTAAAACCCTGAAAACCTAGAAAGTTAAAAATAGATCTTTCTCTACCAAAATTCTAGGGCATCCTTAACATAATCTTCAAGCCTTCTGAAGCAGTTAATGGAAATGACTGCTCAGACACCTTTTTAAAGTATGAAAGCCTTTCAGAAAATTCTATCATGCACTTAAAACGGACTTCATCTTCCTGTGCCCAAAAGTTTTAGGTATTTTTAGGTCACAAAGCAGGTTTTCACATTCTAAAAAGTATTTGTTTTCACATCAGTTGACTGTCTCTACTTGATCCTTCAGTGATATATTAAACAAAAAGTACCAATCCCTTCTGTGGGAAGTTGCTCATGTCTCATTTAAGAATCTTGGGAGAAATAACACCCCACCCCACTCCAAATATTGAGTCTCCTTTTTCAAAAAAAAGTTCATATTCCCAAAATCCTAAGAAGCATCAGTTTCTTTGGCAAATGCAGGACATGTGAAAATATACATGTCCCAGGCTAATTAAAACATTGTTAATATATAGATCCAATATCAACAGTTTTCTCAGTCAATTCTATAGATATTACATGCATAACAGCTCAGCCACTGTTTGTCATGGAAGGGACCTAAAATTCCTCTACAAAAGACCAGACACTTCAAATGTACATTTTTAAAAGGAAGTAATATCTGTGCCTAGAGTAACCTTAAGTTCTGAACTGACAGTAATTCATGCCTTCATATCCCCTTTGATGGATTAGGATATCAAATTTTACTTGTTTTTAGAGCTTATAATGTAAGCACATCCAACAGTTAACTGTACTGATTTACTCACATGGTCTGTGATTTTTTTCTCTCCAAAGAAATAAGCCTTTAAACAGATAAATCAGTGAGGTACAAAGTGCAGTGTAGAGATTAACAACTTACAAAACAATAAATAAGCTTCGCCACCTTTCAGGCAAAATTATTTCCATTTTAAATAAATTCTGTAATCTAAAATATATTCTCTAGAAATATTAAAAGATTAATTCCCCTATCACTTTGTACCCTGTTACTTTTCTCATACTGTCCAACATGTTTGGAAAAGAGACTGTTTTCTTTGTATTCCCAACTAAGACAGTCACACACAAAATGCTTATTTGCTAATTGTTTATGTAAGTATGGACAAGCACCTATAAGTACTCCTTTAATCATATGCCTACATTCTGTCTATTAAGAATAATTAAAATTCAGTAATTAAAATATTAATTGCAATTTACATAGGGAAGCAGAAAAAAAATTCCTCTGTAATCTAAATACAGACCAAACTTGATTCTGACTGATGCAAGGCTGAGCTTCTAAACTATCCCCAAAGAATCAGAAAATTAAGCATGTATTTGAAAAACAAAATTAAGCATTGTTGTTCATGTAACAATTATGTCTTGCATAAAGACATGGATATTAAGGTCACATTTAGAAACATGCTTTTCTTGTAGAAGACTCTTAAGATAGTAAGATTTATGGGGTTTGCTGTCTTCACAGTGTAAAAACCATTTCCATTTGGAACCAAGACAACAGATTAAAACTGGTTTTGAAATTTCCCCTCTTTCTGTAGTAAGATACACAACACTGCACAAAATAATACTTTTATCAGAAGTATTACTAAATCAACCAAGTTACATATGGTCAGCTTTTATTTCTAAAAAAAATATCTGTTTGACTTAGGTACCTCACAGACAGAAAACTTCTAATCCAGGATCCCAGCTGTTACATTTAACAGGAAATGTGTAACAAATGTCCTTATCTTAAAAAGCAATGCAATAAAAAAAAAAAAAAACATTTTCAGTACTCCAGCAGCAAATATTCATTGCAATTGTAACATTAAATAGTAACAAGTTTTAGGTACAGTTAGAGAAGCCTTTTGACAAATGCACATGCGCTTTCCCTTTCCATCAGGGATCTATTTCTATTCTATCAGAGCCACCTTAGCTACATACAGACATGCTCCTTTTAAGGTGGCACACTCCTTCTGAACTTGCACAAAGTAATGGCAGAATAGCTGCACACAGCAGAACGAATTCTCTTCAGTTTTAGGAATCACAAAGCAAGTAATGCTGCTAGATGTCTTTATTTTCCTTTAACAAAATACACAAAGGCACAAAATTCACTTATATCTTGTAATTATTGTACAGGTATAAATAGTGCTTTGTATTCAAGTACAATCGAGTGCAGAGACTTTCTATATTTTATGTAAACACAAAATAGTTTTGCATGAAGGTGCCTCTGGTTCATCTGCAACACAAACACCAAAGGAGATGCCATTTATCCAAGTGCCATTTAACTGAATTCTGTCAAAAAGTTAGACAATGAATAATATTAACACCACTGCAATGACACTTCCATATGCTTAAGTCAAATGTCGGATGACCCTTTAGCTTGTAAACATCTGTGTATTAAACATGTACTCAATCCATTTTAACAAGGCAGCATTAAAAAGTATCTTAAGTTCACTAGACCAAACTTACTAGGTCAGATGCCATCAGTAATTGCTCTTTATGTGTGACAGTTAAAGAGATGTCAAACTGTAAGTCACCCTTAGCAAAGCTTGTACTTCGAAGTTTTTCAAGACGCAAACTAAACAAGGGCTACAACTGTTAGGCTTCAACCAACTACATGGTCTATGTGTTAACTTAAAGAGACATGCTTAGTTTACAATACCCACTTTTACACATAGCTTTGACACACTGTGGCAGTTGAGGCAGTTTAAGCCCAAGCAAGATTATTAAGTTGTACCATTAAAAAAAAAAGCTCACCTGAATAGTAACAACAGGCATGAACAAAGCTAAAAACTAGCTACAGAAGGCACTTGAAGTACTTTATTCTGCTTTTATTAAAGATTCTTCACTTTGTTCAGCTGAAGCAGACTCTGAAATAGTCTCTTCAGTTGCTGAAACGTTTTCTGCTTCTTTTTCAACTTCTTCAGCTAGCTTATCATTTAGATGCTCAGAACTTGGTGCTTTATCATCTGTGTCATTTGTCTCAACGATCTGGGCCACATCATCTTCAGATTCTGTGAAAAGAAAAATTACAAAATAGCAAAATTACATTTCCAGAAATTAAGAGGCAACTAATATTCTTAAAAAGCAAATGAAACATTCTGCAATCACATACAGGTTTTGACTAGTAACTGCACGATGTTCTCAACTCGTAAAAAATTTGATTTTTCTAAGACAGTCACAGGTAAAACAATTAAAATTAAAGGAAAAAAACAAAATACTATGGAAAAGAGCTTAGCTCCCACTAGAAAAATACTTTATTATTTGCATACATTCACCCTCAACAGAAGCTTTCTAAGCTTGTTCACTAATGTGAGATGTTAGACACATGTTAATTCAGTTTCTTTGTGCTTGGTAATGTCAGTTTCACCAACTGTTTTATTTTTTTAATAAGGGTTCAATCTGTACACAAATTAAAACATTCTACTTGATGGAAACTATTTTAAATGTAAGGAGTCTGATACCCAGAAAAAAATTAAAACACCAAAAAACCCAAAAAATCCCAACCAAAAAACCCATAAAACCAACCCTAACAAACATATCAAACCAGCCAATGAAAATTACTACATATTCTGTCTTCCATGGAGTAGTGCAGGAAGGTTGAACAGGAATATACTTATTCTTGATCTGGGATGGGACTTTCTTCGATTAACACATGTATTTTTAAGATCAAAAACATTTATTTTAAGTACTGCCTCTAAAGTAAATTCCAGCTTCACAACAGGACTTCAGTAGCATATGAAAAGTCATATTTTGAAGTAAGCAAAAGCACTGAAAAACTGAATGCGGTTGCACTAAATGACACAAAGGTACTGTAGAATGGCATTGCTGATGGCAGTTGATTTATTGACTAGTATTAGTCAATACTATACAGTACTAATGCATACTGTGAATGCAAACAGTTTGCAAAACTGATGCAAAGTTACAGCTCAAAAATGTTAGCCTTATCAAATGTTTCTAACTGCATAGAATCATAGAATGGTTTGGGTTAGAAGCAACCTTAAAGATCAGTCTAGTTCCAACCTTCCCCTAGACCAAGTTGCTCAAAGCCCCATCCAACTGCACCTTGAAAACTTCCAGGGATGGGGCACCCACATCTTCTGTTGGCAGTCTGTTACAGTGTCTCATCCCTCTCCACAGTGAAAAATTTCTTCCCAATATCTAACCTAAACCTACCCTTTCAGCTCATATCCATTCTGCCTCATCCTATCACTATATGCCCTTGTATAAAGTTCCTCTCCAGCTTTCTTGAGACCCCTTTAGATCCTGGGAGGCTGCTCTATGGTCTCCCCAAAGCCTTCTCTTCTCCAGGCTGCACAGCTCCAACCCTCTCAGCCTGTCATCACAGGACAGGTTTTCCAGCCCTCTGACCATGCTTGTGGCCCTCCTCCAAACTTGCTCCAAAAGGAGAATGTCTTTCTTATGCCAGGGGCCTGTTGTTTAACCCAGCCTGCAACTGGGTTGCAGCCCAGACACCTGCCTACTCCCCACCCACCCTCCTGCCACCCTGGTGGGATGGGGAGGAGAATCACAAAAAAAGTTAAACCCCAGGGTTAAAATTAGAACAGTTTAATAATTCAAGAAATTAAGATAGTAACAACTACAACAAAAATAACTGTATCTAAGCAGGGGGGCAGGGGGAAGAGAAATGAAAAAAAATTAAACACATGTGATGCCGAATACAATGGCTCCCTGCCTGCTGACTGAGGCCCAGCCCATGCCCCAGCAGTGTTCAGCCCCTCACATCCAAGTCCCCCAGTTTACACACTGTCCATGACATTCTGTGGTATGGAATAACCCTGGAATAACCTGTCCTGGCTATGCCCCCCAAAGCTCCTTGGGCACCTCATGCTGGTAAAGCATGAAATACCAGGAAGTCATTGACTTAAAATAAGCACTACTTAGCAATAACCAAAACATCCATGTGTTATCAATGTTATTCTTGTACTAAATTCAAAACCAAGTACTGTACCAGCTACTAAGAAAAAAATCAACTCTATCACAGCTGAAACCAGGTCAGTCCCCCAAAGCTGGACACAGCTCTCCAGGTGGGGCCTCACAAGAGCAGAGCAGAGGGAGAGAATCATCTCCCTCACCCTGCAGGCCACAATGCTTTTGATGCAATCCAGGACATGGCTGGCTTTCTGGGTTACAATCACACATTGCCAGGTCATGTTGAGATTCCTGCCAACCAACATCCCCACATCCTTCTCCTCATGGCTGCTCTCAATTCCTTCTCTGCTCAGCCTGTATTTGTGCTTGGGATTGCCCTGATCCAGACACAGGACCTCGGACTTGGCCTTAATGAACTTCATAAGGTTCACAGTCCCACCTCTCAAGACTCTCAAGGTCCCTCTGGATGGAATCCCTTCCCTGCACCACACAGCTCAGTGCCATCAGCAAATCTGCTGAAGGTGTGCTCAATCCCACTGTCCATGCCCTGACAAAGATATCATGCAGTGCTGGTCCCAATACCAACATCTGAGGAAAACAGTGTCAGTCAAGTGCCACGTGTTCGTGTTCATCTAAATGTGTTGGGTGTCTGAAAGTAATCAGACTCTTCAGGCTGATACAGAATTCAAGCAGAGACAAAAGCTTTAGAAGCACTGCTCTGGCTTCTTGGCCCATGACTGAGTGGAGGAGCTGCTGGCACACCCATGTCAAGCAGACCTTGTACAAATGCCATCTGTCACCACGAACTTAAGACCCCTTTTCCCACACAAAGCTCCACCTAGCTAGTTCCAGGCTTCATTTCAGACTGCTCAGAGCAGCCCAGCTTCTCCATTCTTTTCTCAGACTCGATCTTTCATTTTAGCAAGTTTGCAGCTGACTCACCTCCTGGTTCCTTCCCTGCTCTCTCAACCACAAGCTGCTCAACACCTGCCCTGGCTTCTTGTTCCAAAATTTTTCAACCCTACTTCTGCCCAAGCAAAATAATGTCCCCAGTTACTTTCCAGCCCATCCCACTCTCTCTTCCTGCTCTTCAATTTCCATCTTGATCCCTTCTCTGTCTGTGCTCAATCTTTATCTCCCAACTGTCAGTTTTCTGTCTCATCTCTGCATTTTTTCTTCAGCCTCAAATTCTATGAATAAGTTTGTGCATTTTCCTGCTCCAACCGTCCACACTTGAGTTACATTCCTTTATTGCTACTCTTCAGGCTAGAGTCAAAGAAAGTATGGGATGCAAGGAAGAGGCAGCTCCATGCTCTCTCAACTCATTTGTAGCATAGCCCAACCATTACCTATTTAAAGAGTTTCAGTCCTGCAGTCTTCAACTGAATAATGCTTAGCACTCTGCAGCAGTGACTTGTTCTTACTCTGACAAAGGTAAAGAGACTGTTTGCTCAGTCTGATCAGAAGGATCATCATAGCCAAGCATCTACAACATCTTTGATGTAAGACCTAGAGACAACCACAGCCACCAGCTTCTAATGGAAAGGAGAAAATCTGATGAAATGCATATTCTAACTATATTTAAAGGAAGAGGATGGTGCTTTCATTTTTATATTTCACTAAAAGGTATGGAGACACTGCTTATTTAAGCAAAAATTGACAGGTTTTTTATTAATTTTCCCTTCACTCTGTTCTTGATTAAACTTCTTGAAACTCTCCAGAATATACAGTAATACAAATTTACATGGAAAAATTTGGTCTTATAATTAAGTCTGAGAAAGTTACAAGAAACTAAAGAGTAGGTCCTTTAAATGAGTAGTCAGGGCATTCAGAGTAAGTGATGCTAACTCCAACCATAAACATGATCAGTCTTCATTAAAAATATATAGAGATTCCATTTTAAACACAGCAATTAATGGAAAGCTTGCCCAAAGTCAACCTGATTTAAATACTACACGATTAAAGTCATTGTGAGAGCAGTAGCCAACAAGTGAAAGCTCTGACTATAAACTTAGAAGGATGACAAAAGAAAATGTAAGTGTCCTTGAAGAGTAATACTTAATCCATGATTTTATCAAAGAATGTAGCTTCACTCACATGATCTTAACAACAAACACAGCCCTATGCTTGCTGCATATTTAAGAGCTGCAGCAATGCAACCTTAAAAAACCTGCTCCTGGCTACAGCAGTTTTTCCCCCCAACACTCCTGCTTAATGCTTAGTACTTAGAAAGCCTATGGACTTCACATTGTAAGTAGTCAGCCACCCCTCCTCCTGTTGTAGAGAGCATCTCACTGTGTAACCAGTGAAATCACAATACTGCATCACTATTAAATTAAGTAGAAAATCTCTGTTAAGTGGGAATTCATAAAAATGTTGAAATTGCTCTAAAATATAGCTGCTTGTGCTTTCAAGCAGCTTTGGGACAAGTTTTCCTTGCTACTAGAGCTCCCCTTTAAGACAGATTTCCACATAGTGCCACATGTCTGAAGTATCTTTAAAGGATGTGTGTCCCACAGTAATCTGTTATTGGCTTTGATATCAGAGAAAGCTATTTGTGAAACCTTTGAAACAATTCAGATAATAGCACAGCATTCCCTCTACCCTTTATGTCCTACCAAAAAGGCAACTTACGCTACTCAGCAAAACTGAACTGTGGTTCCCTAGAAACATAATAGACTTTTAAATCAAAAAAAACTTGTTTACAAGTCATTAAACTCAAGGTGAGTTGACCTGTGTCTGCTTGAGAAATCATTGAGTTCAAGCCTTATTAGTCCTTTGTCTTCCATCAGTTTTATTCCCAGAAAAAGTTTGTTTCATCTGTAACACTTGCCCAAAGCCAAGCTCCACTTGTAGAACTCACAGTGAGCAAACACTTGAAATGGCATTATTTCTGGTAGAGCATTACTGTGAACCCTTCAGTTGAACAACGAGCCAAGTTTCTGCACTTGCCTTTATAATGGAAACCCTTTCAAACATACTAGCAGCTGCTGTATTCCAAGAATCCTTACAAGTGACAGAGTATTAAATCATCATAAAAATATTTGAGCAAGATGGTCAAGGAATTGCATGCAAATCTACAGATATGACATAAAGCAGTCCATGAAGTGCTGACCACTGTGGTGAAGTCTGAAGTTCAAAGACATCTAATGAAAATCTCTGAATATCAGCACCGGACATTCAACACAGAACACTGACAGAGCAAATTTTTTTTTTCAATTTTGTTTCAAAATACTGCAAAATGCTAAATCTGAATCAAGAATACAGCATAACAGTACTAAATAAAGGTAAGGCAAAATTAATCAAGATGCTAAAAGTGGTTCCCCATTGGCTCTGTCAATATGATCCAAACCTCAGTACATTTAAGAAAAGTACATGCGAAAACCAACTAGCCTTTGACTGGGGGGGGGATGGGGGAGAAGGGGGTGTCAAAATTGAGCCATATATGGAAAGGGTAAGAAAAGAGCTCAAGTGTATTTCTTCACTCTGGTACCAAAATTTCCTACATTAATCTGCTGAATAAGGAAGCATGATGTTTGTGCCAGTAATCTGCACCAGATTGACAGCTGATGACTCCGTATTTCCAGAGGTTTAAAAAAAAATTCCAAAGTTCAGTGCCAACAGCATGCCCCATAAGCATTCTTCAGATCTCTTATCTGCAGGAGTTGCATGTAGCATGCTTGTCACTACATGAGCACACAACTGAAAAAAAGACTTAGCTTCATGCTCTACTCATTAGTCAAAGTAGCTGACTGGTAAAAAATATTTATAGCATTTCTGTATCACATCATACTGCTGTTAGCTATGGTTTAAATGAATTACAGACAAGAGTTGTACTCCCCTGTGTTGTCAACATTGTGGTGAAGTTGGTTTCCTGACGTTAACGTCTGTCTACATCAGTAAGTGAAAATATTCTCTATTCTGGCTATGACAGCAGCTATTTTACTGAGGTGAACAAAAGCCTTCCCCAGAGCTCTACCTCAATGATAGCTTTGTACCTTAAACTTACAATCAAGGGATATGTTCATTTGCTAATAAAACCCAATAGCATGTAAGCAGTTATGTTTCATATTACAGTTCTGATGGAAAAAGTGACGTACGGAAAATATTTTCTCATTCAGAAGAGATTCCTTTGTGGCAAGTCACAGCAGGCACTGGCCTCCTCTACATCAACAAGACATTTCTCAGATAACAGTTATGTAAAATACTAAGACATACTCTATGTCTGGCTGCTTAGCAATTACCAAAATAGAATGGTTTGTATCATCTTGGAGAATAAATATTCAGAAAAGATCAGCTACTTAACCCAGAAAACCAAAAGTCTGTATACTCCTTACTTATTTCTTATGCCTCTGCTGCAAAATTTCACCATATACTTCTTATCAGGAAAAGAGAACTCTGCAATGAAGCTCACAGTCGTTTCTTTTCCTGCTGTTTTTAAGTAAAACAGCACATTAATACAAGACAACATCAGAATAAAACAAGTAATTTTCATTATTAAAGGTAAATTGGTAAAATCAAATTTACCGCAATAAATCTATCCTATTTTTTTCTGCTGAAATGCTTGATAAAATTCTGCTTCCAAAAAAAAGCAAGTTCTCGCAGTTTTCATTCCTACATCTGAAGTGCTTTAACAGCAATCTCACACTAATACTCCAGATTTTACATTTTTTACAACATCTATAGACTGACTCAGCATCTCAGACCTATTATAGGCACAGTTTGATAATAATTTCTTTCAACGATAATACCAGATTAATTAGCAAGCACCTCTCCTTAACTCTCTAAAAACCTGCAATAATGGATAATACTCAGAAGCCCTTGAGGCACACAAGAGTTGAGCAGCCTTTTTTAAGGATCTCTATTTGAGTCAGAAAAAGGAAAACAAGCACACTTTTAAAGATCCCAGTAACAAAGTATGTCTTTTTCTGTAAGAATCTTCTAAATTCAAAAGTAGGCAAGAAGCTACTAACCTACCCTCCCCTCGCTTAATCATGATTCTATGATTTAAGACAAAATGAGATATTTTCATTCTCTTCGTTTCATCCATTCGATTTCAGTCTTACTTTCATGTCAGTAACAGCACTTGGACTGAGGTAAGAGTGCAGTATGGCACAGGAAAAGAAACCAACCAGGTTTTCACTACAATGCACCCTCATGAGGCCATGCCCAAGGACATCCACCATTAGGTATGACTCCCCTACTGTTCTTTTGCAGCTTTCTCATGCCAGAAAGTAAAGCCCAATGTTATTTTGTACTCCCTGTTAAAAATAATCAAGCAGAAGCACTCTATTACCCTGTGAGAGTTTCCCACAGTTGCTGTGTGGTTCAGTAGCCTGAACCTCAGCGCTGCACACTATCTGATAGTTTTCCCTCAGGACCCCTGCTTAAAATAATGTGAAGTCCCATCAAGCACTCAACAGCACATCTAACTGGAGATCCCCTGGTTTGAAATCATGATTTCTGGAGTCTTTTAAAACACTGCATCTTCCTGTTGGCTGTACACCAGATGTCTACTGTATCTGCAGACTATAAAATGTCTCAAAAGGAACTATGTTAAATTAAAATGACAATTTGTCTTTGAACTACCTGAAATTAAACACGGCAGTTTTACTAGATTTTCCTGCCCTGAGGAAAAGAGCAAAAGGAACAAAGGCAGAAATTCCAACACACCTCAACCAAACGACCTGCCAAACACAGTGAAAGTTAACTACTTTGGGACATACTCCCTCCTTAACTATTTCTGTAATTTACAGTGCTATTTTCTATTTGTTTGTGAGTAACATTAGAGTGAAAAAAATTGTTATGCCATCATTTGCACAAGACAATGACCAATATGAAGAAATTTTAGGGTACAGGAAAGAAGACTCTACTATCAACGACCTAAGCTAGGAGCAGAGACAAGAACTGAAAAAATATATAAACTGCACTTACTATGAAGTCAGAATAAACGGTACTATTTCGGTTGGAATGGACCAACAACAATCATCTAGACCAACTGCCCAACCAACTGGGGGTTGATCAAAAGCTAAAGCATGTTAAGGGCATTGTCCAAATGCCTCAAACACTGACAGACTTCAGTCATCGATCATCTCACCAGGAACCCTGTTTGAGCAGTGTTTTGAGTATTTCAGCTGTTGTCATTCTTACAAGAAAACTTAGCTCAACAGAGAGAGACAACGGGGAATTTCATTAAACTTTTAAAAAAGAGCAGACTTCACGAGATTAGTACATACCTTTTGTCTGCTGAGTCTCCTGGGGCTTTCTCTCTCTAGGTTCTAGAGGCTCAGTTTCAGATCGCAATTCTGTAGATTGCTTTCTTTCAAAACTGAAGTCTGGAAGTCGTGGAGCTTGAGGTCTAGTTTTTCTTGCAGGATTCAGGAAGAAGCAGTAGGCACACCTAAATGCTACACAGAGACACCCAGTAAGCAGCCTCACTAATTAACTTCACATTTCACCTTTATTCCTACACTATCTTCTGATGGTCAAAAATACTAAAAACAGAGAGTTAACTAAGTGACTATCAGTACCAGAGAGTACCTTCATCAAATTTACATATGCTGTTCTATACAGGTCCTTCTCTAAATTGAGCAGGCATTTGCTTTTTGCAAACCTGCTTACTTTCAGCTCTGCTGCACTGTGTACTGCCCAACACTGTGAAAGATTTGACCACAATGAACAAAATAATGCAATTCAGTAGCACCAGATGTTGCCACATGGTGCTCTGTTCTTTCCTACAAAAGAATTACGTTGGCAGATGAATTTTTTTCCCTCCCCTTAAGATGCCACTTTCGCCACAACCTGAGTAAGGAGATGTTAGGAATTCCACAAGGTATGTCTCGTTCTGCCTTTTGAGGAGCATTCTGCTCAAGTGACGCTTAATTAAGAAAAAGCAGTTTTGTTTTGTAGAAGTACTGGATACCATTTAATACTTAAATAACTATTTTTGTCCTCCCCACTCTCACCAAGACAAGTAGGGAAGTGGCAATTTCTGGTACAGTGGAGTTGTGAACTAAAATGACATATAGACTACGTATCTTTGGTTTCATAGGAAACATTTAGCTTATTCTTACAGTGCAGTATATTTACTCACAAAATTAAACAAAACAAAATTAAATAGAAGATTTAGCTAAGAATCCATAGTTTCTTAAGCATCAGGCTTACACTTGTGGTAGAAAGCAGGCAAAATACAACATCTGTGTTCAATAAAGAGCTGTGTCTGTCTTAAGTTATTGTCAGCCATAAATTCACGTATAGGCCCCTAGGGCTTGTTCCCACTTTTTCCAATACGTCCCCAAGATCTTCTTGCCAAAGGAAAATTTAGTTTAAGTTCTGCTAAAAGAGGCACACTTTAATGTCAGATAGTTTCTCAACATGAAACCCTTCTGAGAACCATTCATAGCCAGTAGCAATGTTCAGGGATGTATTGGAGGAAGCTTATTTCTACTGAATAGTTTTCTACACATAAAATCCATGACCTGGAGGTTGCAATAAAGTACTTCTCTAAGTCTTGAAAGAAATCTTAAGGTACAGAGTAATAAGTTAGCAAAAAATATCCCACATGAAGTGATACGTCACAATGTCAGTTAAGTACTTAGCTGCAACCAAAATGAAGTATGATTCATGTTTGTTATGAAACATAAGCCAAGTAATAGAGTCTAAAAAAGATTAGCTCTTACCTATATACTCAAACTCCTCCTTCAAAGCCATACCATTGTGAGAAAAACATTGCTGACATATAAGAGCATACCTAGAAAACATGAATAATACATAATTACATACCTTTAAGTAAAAACACATTGAAGGAAGATGTATTTTACCTTACATATTGACTAATAAATTAGATCTTTTCTTCTAAAAGGTGATGTCCACAATGAAATTATTACCCTTGAAAGCAAACTACATCTGTAGATTAAATAATACTTTTTGAAGTTGGTTTAACCACTGTGAAATACTCGCAGCTACACTTTAAATCACAGTTCAACATATTTTTAATATCATCAGTGTCAGAAAACAACACACAAATTAAGCTTTTGTTTCATTAGAATACAGTTAATATGAAAAGTAACCACAGTTAATGTGTTATGTTCTGATATGTCTGGATAGTTCTGAAGGCAATCTGAAAGGCATTTATAGCAGATATAAAGAAAGTGCTGAGGCAATTGATACTTTTTTATTTCAAAATATAAGTCATTCACCCACTTGAGTACAGATTTTTCTTTGTTTCACACGGCTAATACCACTCAGAACAGAGGTTAGTTTTGCCCAAATATTAGCAGTTTCCCTGCAAAGAGATTTCAACTGAATCATTGAGAAAGAACCATTTCTTAATTACGAAAATTTTGAACAAGTTCATTTGCAATTCTTTTAACCTTGATGTGTCTGGCTTAAACAAAAAGGTTAAGAAGCTTCCTTTCCCCAAAGTGCTTAGGTATTTCTTAAAGAACATTCTACCTGTTCTGAGGACCATCACCAACCAAATATTCAATAACTCTATCCACAACTCCTCTTTCTCGAGGAAGAACAGGTCTTGCCAATGGAGGGCCTGGAGGATGAAGACCTAGAAGACATGAATTATATCAAAATTATTTTCCACTATATTATTACAAATCGTATTTTACTGTGTGTGCTACTGTAACAAAATAATTGCATCAACTTAATATACATGGGCATATTTCTTAGTCCACTAGGAAAGCTGTAAGATTCTTCGACCCACAATAGTTGAAAATTCCTCTTCTGCTCCTTTAGCTTACAATTTTATTAAATCACTCCATTTTTACTCCTTGGGCATGTAATTAAATTTCTAATTTCTCAAGAACTTAATGTATCAATAGTATTCAATGATTATTAACATATTTCTTTTTAAGAAAGAACAACTTAACTAAGTTCTCTTCATACACTCTCAACTCTGCAAATTTATACTTCTAGTTTATACCAATAAATCTGGCAAAATCAATGACAACAGCAGAACTAGAGATCAGGGCAACCTGGTCTCCTGGACGGTGTCCTGTCCATGGCATGAGGCTTTCAAATAGATTATCTTTAAGATCCCTTAAAATCCAAACCATTCTATGACTTTATGAAGTTGTCACCACTGAAACACCCCCTGGTTTCCGTGTAATTACTATACCACATGAGCATGCCCTCAGTGTGCATTCAGTCTTTACATTAAATCTGTCCAGCTGTTTGTCACTTCGGCAATCCCTCGTTTAATGGCAAGTTGGATACTTTCAGATTTATGCTTAGTCAGAGAAGCCAGAAGGCTGCTATAAAGATACTATTTCCCCCATGCGTTTAACAAACTACTATCAAAACGAAACTCCTTAAAGAAAAGGTAAGAGCAATGGTTGGTACTTTTTCACCTCTACACACAGCAGTTAAATTAGAACACTGGCACAAGTTTCTCTTTCCACAAAGTTTTAAAACATCTGGTCCATTGTATAAGACCAATGCAAACTACCAATTTCCATTTATATAGCTGAGTTCTTATGTCTACTTTCTCTTGCAGCCTTAAAACAGAATAAGCTAGGCCTAACATAAGCAACTCAGGTCTGAATCATTCCAATGCAAGTGTAGGAACCCAGAGTGCCAAAAATATTTCTCTGCCTGTTTTTAAGGGTTCTTATCCCCCTGAACAACACTGTTTTAGCTTCAAACCTTGGAAAAAATTACCAACAGTTAGACAAGAACTAGAATACACAGTGGTGTGAATTAGGTGATAGACTACTATGTAAGATTGTCACAGGGTGAAAAATTTAGAGGTTTTGGGCTTCTCTCTGTAGTAAATAGATAAGAATAAAAAACATCAAAATGGAGGATTGTTGTTGTTCTCTAAAACTTCTCCTGCTACTACTCCATGTTCTGCAGTAAAAGTAGTTTGGAATGATTGGATAGAAAATGCCGCAGTTCCTGGCCGTGTTACTGAATAATTGTAGGGAAGTGAAAATAATGTACGTTTTTAGTAACTATTGGTTAAAATATCTTTAAAAGGCTGTGTAAATCTTGATAGAGAGCCCTCACTCCTGCTTTTCTGTGCTCTATGCTGTACCGGGGTCACGCTAGTGGCTCTGTTCCTCTGATAAGACTTAATAAACAACTATCTGGAAGCATTGAAACTCAAGGAAAAGTCTCAGTTTATCTTTGAAACTCCTTGCAAGGACTTTCAGCAAATTCTCTCCCATCCGGAAGGACTTGATTTACGGCACGGTTCAGTGTCATGCAACCATTCAAATAACTAAGTATGGAGAGGAAACATTTTACATTTAAGCACCAGAAGCATTATGTTACAGTACTTTCAACAAACAGTTCTGAGTGTAAGATAATGCAGCATTTGGGGAAAGAGAAGGGAAGACTTAAAATCTATTCCCATAAGAGCTTTATGAATTACATTCAAAGTCCACAAAACAAACAAGCAAAATAAACAGTGTTTGAGTAGAACAACGAATCAGTCTTTCAGAACTCTCAAACTGGGACAAAATGGTCAGCTTCAGCCACTTCAAGACAAAACTGTGACTCCTTGCAAATAAGACTTGGTTTAAACCAATGACAAAATTACTAGTAAAAATGCAGAAGTCCTATACAAGCTCAGGACAGCTAAGAAGGTGAGACAGGAAAAAAAACCAGCTAGTATTAGCAGGTTTTGTACTGAGATGAGCATATGGCAACCTGAAGCCCTGCAAGAACTAAATATATGTAATTCATAGAAATTAAATAATGGAGGTGCAAAAAGTTCTGGCTTGTAGCTATTCTCACTACATCCAGTAAAAACAAATATAGAAACAGCAGGGCTTAAAAGAAAGGCCTTTAGTAACTACAGAAGTCAGCCTGCAATTCTCTTTTCAATTTGCTGTATGCTTCCAGTGTTTTTCTTGAGATATGTTTCACAGAATCCCCTGTAATGACCAATAAACAAAGAGGAAGTTAAAGGGTAAAACAAACTAAAATCACTGTCTCAATATGCAACAGAGTAAAACAGATTAAACGCACTGTCTAAAAATGCAAAATAGGATTTTTTAAAAATCCAAACAACGGACAACTAAGAGAGCATAGTTTGTTAGTATGTTGAACTACTTCAGAAGGACATTTGATTGAAAGATATTGTGTTAAAAACAGTTGACTTTAAGCTTTTCAGGATTGTTCAGATTTAGTTTTCTTATAGCAACTTAGCCAGGGACAGCATCAGGACATGCACAATCATAGCTTCCAGCACTTTGATAAACATACAAATAGAAGTAATATGTACCTCTTAAGTAGAGTATTCATAGAATATGATGAGTTGGAAGGGACCCATCAGGATCATCGAGTCCAACTCCTGGCCCTGCAAAGGACACCCCAAAAATCACACCATGTGCCTGAGAGCGCTGTCCAAACGCTTCTTGAACTCTGTCAGGCTTGGTGCTGTGACCACTTCCCTGGGGAGCCCATGCCAGTGCTCTGGGTGAAAAACTTTACCCAGATACCCAACCTACACCTCCCCAACTCAGCTTCATGCCATTTCCTTGGGCCCTGTCACTGGTCATCTGAGTGAAGAGATCAGTGCCTGCCCCTCTCCTTCCCCCCATGAGGATGTTGAAGACCACAGTGAGGTCTCCCCTCAGTCTCCTCTTCTTCAGGCTGAAAGAATCAAGTATCTCAGGCACTCCTCATAAATCTTCACCTCCAGACCAGGAGGCAGAGAAAACAGCAAGTCTTACTATTCAATAACTTGATCCAAGATGGGCTTCATGTTTAAATACAGCATTAAAAATAACTGCGAGCAAATTACCATTTCAAGCCTCCTACCTTTCAATCTTCACAGACAGAAGCAACAAAGGAAAAAGTAACTAAGGGCAGAATGTACTACATTATGGTAAACCTCATGCTCAATGCCACATACAGATAACCTCCATCCTCTATGGCAAATGTCAAACATTGTAGGAATCAAGTACTTTCAGCAGTGCCCTCTTGCAGTGCTACAAATAAAACAAGACTAATCTTGACATTAAGGCTGCATTATTTCTAACAGTCTTTCAAGATACATCTTGTCAATATTGGATATTTGACCTAAATGGACTGTCCTAATCTTTAGGAGCACAAGAAAATTTGTTCAGAAAATACTGCAATTTACAACCCATCTGTTAAGTAAAAAGATTCCATACTCAACACAAATGTTTTTAAAATTTTTTAAGTTTTCACAAACAAGAGAAATGAATTCAAGAGATAACAATCAGTGAATGCATTTCCAAGTTACCCCTGTATTCTGTCCTCAAGCAGGAACCTAGACCCTCACAGCAACAAAACCCTCACAGCAGCAAAACAGAACAAATTCAGTGCAGTATAAGCTAGATTCTGCTAAAGCTGTCCAAAGTAGAGGTCAGGCAAAATTCATTTCCTAGAGCCTCATAAAAACCTAAAAGATCCAATACTTCCATCAAAAAAAGGCACTGATACAATCTGCACTAGAATTAAAGCTCTAGAACAACTTTGTGAATACCTCGTTTACACTCAAATGTTTACCTAGGAATTTATTCAAAAGACCAAGTTTTCATATGACTTGTAAATCACCAATATATGAAGTTTCTAAAAGTCAATAACCAAGGTAAAAATTGAATAAAGTTACCTAGAGTGAAACATCACAACACACTCCAACAACAACTTCAATTACCTGCCTACTAATAACTCAAACCAACCATCCCGGTTCTCATGCTGTTATGGACACCAGTAATTAATATAAACATCAAAAGCAATCATTGTAGAAAGACTGGTCATTTTTGCAAAGCTTGGCAAACTCTCAACTACCTGCTGGTTATTAATTTTCAAACATATGGAAGCTCTGTGGTAATACATGTTAAATTGATTCTCCCCTACAAAATATAGTATAATGAAAATGAATTATTAATCTTCTGTAAAATAGAGATAATTAAGGCTATTCATATTTGTTGCAGGCCATGCATAAACTTAGATGCAATATTGTTCTTATAGATACTGAATTTATGTACTTTTCACTACAGCTACACGACAAATTTCATACACCTGCAAGGTTTGGGGAAATTCAAGAAAAAAAGAGGACTTCCATATTAACTGACAATTGCAGTGGCTCCCATTGTTATTCATGGCAAAGTAACATGTTTGGTCAAAATACCAGTTACTAGTGGGGGAAAAAGTGTCTGTAAGGCATTATCACAAAAACTACATTGAAATTTTTAAATCACAAGCTTGTCCTTTCAAATAAGTCAGTTACTTTATTTTCCTTCCTCCTCTAAAACATTTATCAGTACAGGCTGAATTTCATCCAGCTTATTCAATGTGCCTGAATCTTCCCCAAAGAACAAAGCTATTATACAGCTGATACCTTATTATACAGTCAGCTTCCTTAAAAAGAAGCATGCAATTTTAAACTCATTATGGAATTTTTGGTAATCAGATATCAGTGAATGTGGTTTGCAACCAAATGACCAATTTCCTGGTGCAAGGAGCTAATTTCTGGTACTTCAAGATAATCAAGACTTACTAACAATTTGCCTTTACAGTTCACTTCAGGGATAAAAACAAATTTAGCAGTTTCATAACACAGGTAAAGAATTACTAACAACAGATAAGATTTAATGGACTCTACAGAGAAGGGAGATCACAACTTTCCATGACAAGTTTATTCCACTCCACTAAGCAACAGGAAAAGGCATTTTAACATTCAGCTTCCCAAGATCTTAGAGAGCAGGTGTCAATATATTATCTACAGGTCTACTTTTAGATTGTATCTTGGAAATTAGTAAGGACGGACATACAGCTGGTAAGACTTAAGTAGCTTCAAGTAAAAATCAGGAACACAGGGCAGAGAAAAATATTCTTCATCCCTGTATACATAGAGCAAAGAACTACTCCACATTACACTGGTGCTCACGAGATTCTTGGCAAGTTGTACCCCTTCTATTTTCAAGACAGCATTTCATATCTTTTTTTGCCTTGTGATCCAATTTGTCAAACATCCCATGAAGAATGGAAGGCCTGGCACAAACCATCCTTTACATACAGCTTTACCATCCATGAGGAAAATAAGAACTGTGCTTCCCACCCAAAACTCTCAAATTTTGCAATTCCTCCAATTCCATTTAGTTCATATTCTATTTATTGAAAGTCCATCCCATCTGAATACCAAATAAGAAATCAAGTGAAAAACATTTTCAGGCTACAAAACCAAATTTTAAGGACTACTCATTCCTACCAGATTTCAACCTGTGGCTAGACTTTGGACTCTTGTACCAAAATAACAATGCCTTTTTAGCATTCAGCTACAACACAGACAACTTTTCTGTTGTATTTGGTATTCCACACTTTAATCTATGAGTAGAGGCTGCATGACTATACCTTCTAGAGTAAAAATTTAAATAAATGTCAAAATGCATGTTAAAAAAAATATGTGCAGGGTTTAGTGAGAAGCATGAATGTATTCTGAAAGTGCTCTCCTCTGTACCTGATTTATACAAGCATAGAGCTCTTCTAAACTAAGAACATAAAAAGGTATGCTATATTGTTGACTACAGAATACTGCAAAGTTTTATTGCCATTTAAACAAAGAAGCCATAACAGTTAAATGAGCTCAGGCAATAGGTTTCAGCATCAAAAGGTGCCAGCTGTAAAGAGTTATGGCTAATTGAATATGGAACTCCTGCTTAATCAGATAACTGCTCTGCTATCTCCAAATGAAATGCCATTTCCATACTGTCTGAAAATGGCCTATTTTATTGGTAACCAGAGAAAACAATATAAACTGTAAATAACATTAAGTGCTGTGTTTACCCATTCCAGGCACTGAAGTAGCAGGGGATCCAGGGCGTCTTGGTAAAACGTTTGATTGCAAGGATGCCACAGCAGCTCTTTCCAGGAGCCCGCTCACAGCTGGTGTCTCTCTCTGCAGATTCGGAGATGCTGGAAGCAGGGACTTTGGAGAGCCTTGTTTAGGAGTTGCAGGTTGAGGTGTAGAAACATTTCTTTGAGCTGCAGTCCTCTGACGAATTTCTGACAAGAACATGTACATACTGAATTTAGTATCTAGCATTATAGGCAAGATATTAGTAAAGGTACATTAATATCGTTATACCAATTAGCAAATTACAGAATCAAACAAAACCAGGAAGGTCTTAAACTAAATATCATCAGCTGAGCATGTCACAGAAGTAAATACCATGCAGAAGTAAATACCACAGAATACTGTACTTCAATAGCAATTATCATAACAGTTAAACACTTTGGGCAAAATTCTTCTAGAAGGCAATTAGAGAACAGAACCATAAAGTATCTGCTAAGGCAGAATGCTGGACATATGAATAGTTAGACTCAAACCACAATGCACAGAACTGACCACTTTTTACTCCATGGCTTAAGAATGCTTCCAAGTATTCAGCTTTTCATGGGACCAAAATTACTCAGTCAGTACCTAAAATGCCCAGACTAAGTGCCCAGAGTTATTTTAAAATATCAGATTGGATAAATGAAACAACTCTAAAAACAGAAGAAAAGGTAATGCTTCTTTCAAGTAATGTAGTTTCACTCACTTGTTTCAGTAACCCTGTCATCAAACCACGTGCATGGATTCTCACAAAGCAAGAACGGGCTCTGCTGGAACACATCCCTACTTCTACCTCTTCTCACACCACTATCAGTTAGTATTGAATCACTATCACGAAAACCTTAACATACTTCCTCAGTTGTTCTTACCTGAAGCCAAATATCACCAGAGTAATATACTATGGTTTCAATGCTGTAATAGTCACTATTGCAACAAATTGAACTGAAATGTAACCATTGCTTTAGGTCTGCAGATATTCACATGGTTAAAAAGTACCAGCTTAGTCTCTAAAAGGGACACCCCAGTAACACCCACACCTAAGGCTGTAACACCCTACACAGTTAGCATATAGCACCCAAGTCACTTTGAACAAGCTTGCATGTCTTCCTTCACAGCAAATGGAATTTAACACTACATTTGGACTCTAAAATCATTTCCATGAGTGTCAAGATTAGAGGGATTTTGTCTGCTGACTTTGTGTCAGGCTGGAAGAGTTTAAATGCTTCGCAGGCACTTTATAGGTCCACTGGCAACCAGCCACTGGAAAATGGGTGTGCTGAGCCTGAAGGAACGATCCCTGCCCCCAAAAGTACAATACTACCACGCCAAGCTCCTGCTTTGGGTGGAGGAGGGGAGCATGCTACATCGGCTTGCACTAGCTAAGAAAAAGCTGCAATCAGTGAAGTACTAGGTCAAACATAACAATTCTGTGGGAAAACAGCCAATCTAGTGCCATGAAAATTGCAACATACATAGGTTATGGTCTTGCCTACTTATCTGTACATATAAATAGGATTAATACACAACAGAAGAAAGAATTAAAATTTTGTTGGTATCACCACTTTAAAAACTACAAGTTAAAAAACTACAGTCTTACTAAAAATCCATCTAGTTCAGTTTCCTACAAAGCAGAACAAACTACTACTTTTCCCCCGCCACACCTTCATCTGCATAGCTGCATTACTTCACACAACTTCATCATCCAAATTACATCACCCCGTAAGTCCGAAGGTTCTGTATTTTAACTTGATTTTAACAAGTTAGAAGTTAATGCTTGCCCCCTCACTATTTAAGATGTTCAGAATCTGGAAACCAGGATTAATTGGTGAGGTAGTTGCAGAAATCCCATCAGCTTTTCCTTGGTGACTTGCTTCTAGTTTGAAAACTGCTCCTGGTGTTGAGAGTTTTATCTGAAGTAAGAATTCATTTATGATGAACCTCCCCATTAACATGTCTTCAAGAGCTTTTTGTGAGAGACATTAGCAGCAACCTTTCAAGTTTTACTACACTAGGACAACTGCATTCTCTCTATGCCATCTGACCAACAGGCATGACCCACCTCCAAATACAAAATACTGATTAAAATCCATGATTTATTTAACCATTATTGTCAAGTTTGGTTTACAGTTTCCAGTCGTGTGTTAGTTTCCAAAATTAGGCTACAAGGTATGTAATTTCTCAAGTCTTCTCTGGTCCACATATGTACAAAAAATGAGTGATAAAGCCCAATTCCACTTGTTCCAAGATAATTTTCAACATGTATAAAAAGAGATCTTAATCCATTCTTTTTTCATTACAAAACCAAACAAAATCCAAAAACGGATGTTAGTTTTACATTTTGAAGGCTGTCTTACTAGATCATGTGGTTTAAGCATATTAATTTTAATTGCTTAAGAGTTCTGAGTCTGTTTCAATAGGTCATGGCTATACTCATATTTATTCTGAGTCCATAATACACTATTTCTAAGCAATTTCCATGCCGCCAGCAAGAGCTTTGCCCCTTATGCCTGTTCTTTCTGAAGGGTCATTTTTGGCAAGTCTTCTTTAAATGACTTTCAATTAAAAAGATACTGCTACTTTAACAACTCTTTCCCCATATTTTTGTTCCTATAAAGATGCTGAACCAGTACTTTACAGTCAGTATTAGAGAGATGTGCTTCAGTAGTTTTAGTCTCATTACAGAGTTAAGAATGCAAGACTCATTGCTAGTTTCCACAAAATATTAGGTTATGCACAATGCCTTTATTTTTTGCCTTCACTTAGAAGTTCACTTGGCTTTCACTCTATTCTATGAATCATACTTAAGAGAACTTGCCAACACTCTGCTGCTCCCCAAGTAAGAGAAGTCACCAGAACTTGCATTATGAGAAAGTGAGAAACACTCTCCTTGGCAAGACCAACAGCCCATCCATTCCAGTGTTTCCTTTCATAGAGTGGCTGCAGATGTTATTCAGTGACAACACACAAACTTGAATTTCTGATGCTTACATTTCTGATAGCATCCCCAGGATCCATAAATGCATTGTCATGGGCATAGCAAGTAGAGCCCTGTCTCATCATCTTAGTATCACATGTGGACCCTTCACCCATGAACTCCCCTAATTCCTTTTAAATCTGCTGTGCACTTCCACAACAGCAGCCCTAATATTCTTCTGATGTAACTGAATATGATCTATATACTTCTCAAATTGCCTTAAGATACAATGTGTTAGAAATGAGCCTCTTGCAAAATTCCAGATTTCCGTAATTCCAAGTTACACAGCTTAGCTAAGAAACATGTCCATTGACCTCAGCACTAACACAATATACAGGTACTGCTGATGTAGTTTTAACGAAGTTTTGCCATTTTCCAAGGACTCTCTTCAGTAACGGTATTTGTGTATCCAAAAGTCAACTGCATGAAGACAGACAAATAGCTTAAAAATAGAACACAGTTCAAATTCTGCAGTTACAGGCACTGGACAATTCACACATATAAGCAGACACATTACTTAAGAGGTATCTACTCAACTGATGATTCAGTACGAGCTCTTAAAGACTATTACAATGCTGCAGTGGTGAGGCAGTGATATGTTTCATGTTTACAAGCATAACTATTTTATTTTTCCCTCACTTTGAAACACCTTGACTTTTGTAGAGAAGAATATATTGTTTTTATAGAGCTACAGTACACTGCAGGTCAGTAGATAGTTTACATAACTTGTTGGCTTTAGCATCAAAGCCCAACCAATAATTTTCTTTCTTTCCTCCTCATGCCTATATCCATCCGACAGCCTGCAACCATCTTTTATTGCATTACTTTTAATTCAGGTCACAGAGTGATCTCATTTACAATACACCCCTGCTAACAGTGGTGTTAGCAAAATGAGAAGAACAGGTAACAACAGGATATTGTTGATAAATATTTCACTGCAAATATATACTTACACTATTTTTCTCTATGGCCAAAGTACTGAATAAGCATATATTCACTAACTGTACCCCTCAAAACATTACTGAACAGATAAAATAGCACTTAAATTTTCAAATTCCTTTCCTTCTGGATTTCCTCATGGGTTTTTTTTATGCCAAACACAAGATTGACCTAAATCATCTGTTAAAACTACCATTACTTATTCAAGCAGTACATGTCAAAATCACGAGAACTGCAAAAAGAGCTAAATACACAGGAAAATTGGGGCACTACCAGTTGTTTTTCTGAGAACCAACTATTACGCAATACTGATTAAACCTTTGTACCAATTAGTATGATGTGCAAGCTTTCATTTCAACCAGTAAGTCAAAAACATACCAACTAACTAACCTTTCATCAGCTGACTCACACACAACATTGTCCAACTTGATTATATATCAGTCATTATTTACCCTCTTTTCAAAAAGACTCCATTACAGAGCTCAAGAAAATGAGTTCTGTTGCTTAGCTAGCTTGTGTCCAAAGTGAGCAAAGACAAGATCAGGGAAGATTTAATGTTAACTTGCTAACAGATATTTTATTATTCCTAACCACTCTAATTCTACCACATACTACATGCACCAAATTATACCACAACCACATAGAATGCAGGCGTCATCTAGTTACAGTAAGTTATATACTGCACAGAACAAAAGCTAATACTCATTTTGGGCAGACATTTAGTGTGAATAGCAGTAAGCTAGCAGGTTTTTTGATAGCAAAAACTTGAAATAATTACTGCATATAACAAGAACAAGTTATTTGGAAATTAAGTCTCCATAATTTCACAAGCCAAAGCCAAACACAGCATGTCCCTTTGAACTATAACACACCTCCAAATAGAATAGACTGACTAACCACTTACATGGAGATAAAAGCTGCACCGATTCCAAATTCAATGTGTTAGAGAACAGATCAGAAAAAATAAAATAAAATTGTGCTGTATATGAACAAAGTTACATTGACTCCTAGAATAATTTAGGTTGGAAAAGATCCTTAAGATCATAAAATCCAACTATAAGCCATGACAACCTAGAAAATTTATTTTCCAAAATCCTTCCCAAAGCTAAACTGCACTTTTATTCAGGTTCAAGCAAGAATGTCCATGCACCCCAAAAAGTTGAATCTCTTTGAAAGAGAACTGTACATTTTCTCAGTTGTGTCCCCACTTAGAGGCTATTGGTTCACAACATGACAGTCTTAGAGATCATTCTTTGCAAATGAAACTGTACTAAAAGATTCCTTCCACCAAGCCCATGAGACCTGTTTCCAGCTGGCTCTAAACAAAAAGTTCTAAAGCACAGTGTGAGCAAACTCCTCAGCAAAAACTGGTTCACAAATCGACTCATACCACACTTATTAATGTAGACCACAGCCTACAGTCACTGGCTCTCAGAAATAATTCTATCTCAGAACCTCTCCCTCCCAGCCCTTCTATTAACAGTCAAGACACAATCAACACAACACAGCATATGCTGGACCCAACTGATCTGCTTTTGGCAGACTCTGGATCAAAAGCAGGGGCACTATGCTTTGAAAACCCAAACACACACAAGACTAATTAATAGAGACTCACCAACTCACTTCTCAGCACTGCTCCTTACACTTACTTGCTCCTTACTGCCTGGGTAGGGGGGAAGAGATCAGTCATGTACCTCCAAAGGAGTTTCAAAACTGCTGCTGCTCTCTTCTTAATAAAGCCAGAGTGACTAAAGACTTATCACCATCTAATTTATAGCTAATTATCTGTAGATTTCTATACAGAAACACATTTCCAGGCAGTTTCATACCCTGGTCAGTGTTACTTGCATTCTATAAACAGATCTGTCACCCTACTACCAGACTATTGGAGTAATTTCTAACATAGCTTAAGGAGGATGAATTTTATAAAGAGTTAAAAAAAGCCAACAGACTACCTACACATTACAGGTATAACAGAGAATTCTTGGCAATCACACATGAGCTGTATTAAGGCAGAGAACAGAACAGGGTGTCAGAATGGCCCTTCAGCCTGAATAAAACTATGAATGCTGAAGAAATGGAATGATGAGAGAGCAGGTAAGGAGCAAACTTGAAAAAAAGCTGTTGTGCCTAAGACACCAGAAGAGATTAAAGCTTCACTATTGAGGTACTGCACAGCAACTATTCACTGTCAATGTCAACAAGTAAGGATAGTTTTAAAACATTTTCATGGCAACTTGAAGCTAAGCAAGAACAATAAACCAGCAAATTTGATGGTGCAGCTTATGAATACCCTTGTCAGTAAATCCAGGTGCTCTGCACCCAACAAAATGACTACTAAGACTGAGAAATGGGAAAAATGGAAGTTTGGTTACTCACAAGAATTTAACACAAAGTTGACAATTCTAATAATAAATTCTAAAGCAATCTGTCTATTTTATGAAAAATTATGCATATCAGATTCTGCAGTTTATTTTGAGCATCAGCCCTTTCAGGTTATAACAGCAAGTTAACAGCAAAGATCTGTCTTAAAGTGCGAGTACAATCCTCAGTAGTATAATACGAGGCAGCCTTCATACTGTGTTCATACAACCATACTCAGTTTAACTACAGCACAGCATATTACACTCAACCTTAATAAAAATTAACAGTAGTTTGGTCACATAAATATTCGCACAAATACCACCTTTTTAATGTAAGCATTCTACTGTGTGTGGTATCTTTAGAGTTTTGAAACTTGTGTGGATAATCTAGAAACAAGGCTTCCTTGAAACACATTCAAGTTTTTTTTCTATTTTATTATTTTATTCAATAGCACCTTTAAATGGAACATCATAAACCGGTAAAGAAGTGTCCACTCTTTGCAACTAGAAAGTAGTTGAATTACGCACCAGCTTCTTTTTCCTCTCTGGGCACTAAACAGAAGTAGTTTAAGCACTGCATTAGGAAAGGTCTAACTAGCCATAAATAGAAACACAATTGAAAAGCTAAGTCAATGAATATTACACTAGATTTGAAAACACCTTAGTATTCTAGAAAAGTTGCAAGTATGCCACAAGGAGTTAATTTTCTCTCAGCTTTAACATCAAGCAGCATTAAATATTCTGCTGTCTAGAACATCAGGCTTTAGTAACAGATCCCTTATCTGAAAAATACAGAACAGTAATGGGCACAGCCTAATGAACAGTCTATTAACCCTAAATAAAGGTCAATTGATCTACAAATTTTATCATAGACAGACTTCTAGAGTGGAAATTGCTGTGAAAGATGAGTATCTATGCTAAAGAGCACCTGTTTTACAGGGCTATTACCTTGTCCAGGTCTTGGGGTTGCAGATGTTCCAGCAGATGGTAGTTCAGTCTCCTGCCAATTAATTATAAATAACATTATCTGAATGCTCAGCTCCATAGTACCTTTCATATAACATCAGTATCAATAACAAGACTCACCTTTCCACTTGATTCTGGATCAAACCTTTCAAGGATTAGTTTAGCAGTCTTGTATGTTTCCTTTTCCATTACTTCCTCAAGCTGGAAACAAAAAGGTTCCACACATCAGTAGAGAATTTTTCAAAGTATTTCTCCCCCACCATAGCACCACAGCCTCCCATTTACAAGCATCTTATCAATGTTACCAAAAGGTGAGGCTCATCCAATGAACCAGTAGCATTTTCAGATACCTGCAGATTTGCTGTATTCAATGGAAAATAAATTTTGCTTCCAAAAATAGTTTCTGAACTCTAATGGACTACTTGTACTTAACAGCTTTATTGCAAGGAAACACCAAATATTGCTAATTGTTTACATATAATGAGGAGAATAATTACAAGCACCAACTTCAATAATGGAATGTGCAAAAATCTATCAGCCATCATTATTGGAAGTTATTAGACATGACAAGCAAATGACAGGCAATTCCTTAGATTTATTTCCTCATAGCACTTAATGCTATTAATTTAAGGAAGGTCGTTAGCCAAGTGCTTTACAGAATAAAGTCCCTGTGCCAATTAACTGCTGTCAGCATCGATTTTAGATTATTTATTAGCAGAAGCAATTAGCTTGCTGCAAATGCTGTGAAAACTCACTAACTAGAGAACAGCCATGGAATTTGCTCAAATGACTTTAAAGGCTAGATCTACATCTTTACAGCAATTCAAACTGCTTTTCAGAAAAAGGAACACGTTAAGAATTTAAATAAAAAAATTTACTGAGAACTATGCATACTTTAGGGAGTGTAATTAAAGCACTTCATTATTACAGCATTTTATTTACAATGCACTCAAGTGGCTTTACTGCTAATACACAGGCTTAATTAAAAAAAGTAATCACTAGTAAAGTATCATTTTAGTGGTTAACAGCCAACATCAGAAGCATCTTAACTTTAAAAGTGAGATAGTTGAAGTTATGACAAATACCTAATATGTATAGAAATTATAATACATTTTACAGTATCTTAAGCAGACCTTTCCAGATATGCTGACTAACGGTCATGTTCAGCTAAAAGTGGGGGCTTTGTTTGTTCTGAAGTTTGCTGTTGGCATAAACTGCAAAACTGAAAAGGTCAGTGGTCAAAAAATTAAATTCTCTCAAACTCATTTATCACTGCTAAAATAACAAATGGTGCAGGTTAACATGAATTTTATGCCATTATTTAGCTAGTGAGAAACTAAAGTTTCAGCCATTCTGCATATACAGACTGTGAAGGAGTTTTACATTTTGACAGACCTCAGGATTACAAATAGACCTCAGAAGCTAAATAAAAATTCACTCCATTTAATGGCTACTGTGTATTCATTTAACACTCACTCCTTCACACATTTCTTGAAGTTTGAGGCAAGGAATACTTTCCAGGCTGTTAATTAAGGACTGTTGAAACAAAAGGGAGTGAAGAAGGAAGTAAAAATCAATTTCCTAAACTTGTATTTCAGCATCACTTTGGAGTTAACCCACTAACTTCATAAAACAAATGCCACACAGTGCAATAAGAGCAGAATTAATGGTCTAATAGGAAAAATAAAGTACTTATTGCTTATAAAAGTAAAAATCATAAAACAGATTTTTATATAAAGGGGTAAGGCTAGTGAGGTGAAGCTGCAAAGCAGGGAAGCATTAACAGTCAGTGCTAATATCTGGCCAGCAAACCAAAATTTAAAAAAACCCAATTCACTTCACATCAATGAACATAAAATGCATGCAGTTGTCTGTACAGCCAAAAAGAGAAATAACCTTCTGCAGGACAAAGTGACCTTTAGGGGAGAGAAAAACCAGAATGCTCCACCATCACTCGACACTTTCTTTATCTAAAGCACTTCCTGCCACAGCAGTATTAGACAGTATCATAGCTATTTGTGGATACATAAGTTTTGCAAATACAGTAACATTATTTTGAAACATAATTCAACTCTCACCACAAGATTCAGATGTCGAAGTTATCCTTCACATTACACAGTTATTGGATAATTCAACGAGTTACTCTTCATATTTTGAAATTCATATATAGCTTTAAAATTCTAGTAAAGCTGAATCTGAACAAGAATTCAATATCACAACTGATTCTTTACAAATTTCTTGAAAATATATAGAAATTGTCAGGATTTCTATAAGCATAGCCACATTTCTCATGCTTTCACTTACAGAATATACTCTTCTAAAGTAAATTGCATTTTGGCTGACAATACCAAATAAAGAACCAAAAAAGTCCAAGCTTACTTACTGTGAGCAAATCAGTGTAATTACTAGAAGAAAGTAAGAGCCTGTGTAAAATTTAAATACTACTTCTATGTTTGCATAGCAGAGGAAAACTGCTTGTGTGCCAACACAGGAAGCTCACTGATGAATGTAAACCAACACACTGACTTCTGGAACATTCACCATCCTGAAGCATAATCTGGGAAGGGTTAACTTAACACTGAGCACTGGCTCACTAACATAGCAAATTGCTCAACACCTCTTCCTCTTTTTCTGTAATACAGTCTTCTCTGAGACCCAAAACTTTTCCTATAAAACCATTTTCTGCTTTCTGCCAAGGGCTAACTTGTAGTCTATCCTTATCAATAAAATTATAATACTGAGCAACCAGAATTACAAGTGAACTCTCTAAGAAAGTTAATACCAGCCTAATCATGAATTTCTCATGGAATTAATCAGATATTAAAAAAGAAGTATGGAATCACATTCTCTTCATATGAGCAACTGTATCAATGAACTCCTTCCCAACAGGCAACCAAACAGAATTCCTTTGGGAACAACATCAGTTGACTAAATTGAAAAGTAATACAAGTAATGTATTTTAAGCTTCTTGTAAATGCAATTTAGCAACCACAGACTTAAGTATTGGTGTGGTGCAAACCACTCATTATTCACCATACTACTACGTGAGTTCATGAACTGAGAATTACTTGGTATTTCAAACCCAACTACAAAGAGGTCTTTCTTTATGTTCACACAAAGCCATGACACTCATTCCAGTCCACCATTTAAGATATACCAGTACACATAACAGAAGTTTCATTAAAATCCAAAATAAATCATTTAAGTCACAGTAATCAAGTGTACTCTGAACAGATCCATGCCAACATTAAAACCACCAAAGTAACTGCTTTGCGTGAATGCTACATGAAAGAAATAATTCATTTGACTCATTGTCAGTAAATATGATTTTTAACTGTATTTTGAGTTTCCAACTGCATGTTTGCAGTACTCTAGCATATACCAGGTAGACAAAATGGAGCTTATACAACAACCAACTCCTCGCAGTGTTTTTATCACATATGAAAGTTATCAAAATATCAAAGGTTGTCTACACCTAGAATGCTGAAGACAAAGTTGATTAAAGAGTAATTATTTTAAGTAGCAGAACTCATATGCTGAATTTTTTTTCCCATTACTAACATAACTCCAAGACAGCCTTGAAATCAGACTAGTTGGGGGCTTTTTCCTAGATTAACAAATGCAACTTTCTAAACTCTTACCTGAAATGGCTAGGAAGTCTGTCAAAGTCTAATATTACACTTAGCCTACTATTCAGAGTAGCTGAGCAAGCTTCAGCAAAGTTTAATTCTAAAATTAGCAAGGTAATTACTACACTAGCTTCACGACTTTGTCCTCAGGCTAAGAATTATCCTATCTTTAAGACTGCTGTTCCAGGTAAACTCTCCACTAATTCCCCATGGTATCAGCTTGATACATGTCCTACGCCCTTGCTTTAATATGCTTAACCCTCTGAACTTGCTCATCTACCCATGTTCAGGCTTAAGGGCTGACATCCTCATTAACTGAGAAACTCTGAGGCCAAAAATCACAGCTAAAGAGTCACAAACACAACCACAGTACCCCTTATGATCAAGGAGGGAAACAAAGTTGTATCTTGAAGTGGTGCCTTAATTACAGCTAATTAACTTAATCCCTACCCCTAACTCATAACTTAACAAGCTTTAAAGTATTCACTAGGAAAAAAATATAAGACAGTCAGTTCTGTGAGAAATAAGTATTACACAAACTTTAAGTCAAAGTACAGGATAGACAATACTAATGGTAATTTCCAGATGAAGCATCTGTATTTGTCAAGTATTTTACCCACATGAGTATCCACATGACTATCACCAAAGCCAGAACATAAATTAAACAGAAATTAATTTCTATTGAGCAGTCACTGCAAACCCACAAGGACATTTTAGCCAATGAGGAGCTTACACCATTTATAGGTAAGCCCTGTAACAGCCTTATATCCCTTCAGCACGCAAGTAATGTCTGTAGGGAAAAGGTGGGCCACATGACAGTAAAACACAAGTACTGTAACATTTTTCAAAAGGACAATTGTCTTCAGTATAAGATTGATCCAGCAATTAGGTAGCTGAGCTCCAACAAAGTGAAAAAGCACAGCTGTTTCAACAGGATCTGTGCCTAGGCAACAATTTGCATTACAAATAAACAGGAAACACATAATTTACTTATCCTAGATACTTTGAGGACCACAATGTAAATTTCTTAGTAACTAATCCTATTTGCAAACTTAGCAGCAAATCAGAATTCAACAGGGGAAAAAAAAAACCTCTCCCTCCCCATTATTTCACTTGATTTTTGTTTTGTTTTACTCAAAAGTAGGTTATTCATAGCCAAAGGCACTCCTTAGGAAGTTAATAAAACAAAACAAAATCAAATCTGAGTATTATCAAAACAAAATTTTAAAGAATGCAATTTTAACAGTGTTTTTATCTAAAACATGAATTATATTCTGTCTTGTTACCTGCATCCCCTTCCAGCTCATTTCAACATATTCTGTATCGTGTATAATTATCTAATTTTAATGCTTAATTGAATATCTTAAATTATGATGAACCTCCTGAGTCCATCTTCTGAGTAAAAAATACCAACACTGCACTGATTCAAGAAGTTGCAGTAAGTCCTCTGTTTCTGGTTCCTTGCTAGGAACCAGGCACCCACAAGACCACGTGATAATCACAGACTGTGAAAAATATCTGAGTTATATGTTACTGGACTTCCCAGAACTCAGTTTCACTAATCCTATTTAGAAGTTTGTCTTTAATGATTAAAGTTTGACTTGCATATATACTAATGGCAATTTATACTTCCAGATTTAAATTCCCTGTAGTTACACTATAATTTCATTATTGTTTACCAAGTATTTGTGCAGTTGCTTCATTTTTAACTACTCCTGGTTCTTCTACAGTATGCTGGTTTGATGTTTTGCATATGCAAAATACACATTTAGGTTTTTCCTGACTAATCTTTTATTCAATGCCTTTATTCTTAATTGCTTCTCACGTACAAAAATTCAGCATTACTAGTTCTTCTACAATAAAGATTTTCATGATTACAGAAAACTAAACTTAAACTGAAATGAAGACTTTACATTTAAGATTCCAAAAACTCTTTTGATCTCCACTGCGCTTTTTCGGCTTCAAGAACTTTTCCTTGAACACTACCAAATGACAATGTTAATTGGAAACATTAACTAATTTCAGTTAAGCAGTTTTCATAAAATAAACGTAACAATGCAGTTGTCATGCTCATTTGTTTCTTTCCCAGAAAATGTGAGCCTCTCAAACTCCTTTGTATCACTACTACAACCAAAGGACACATCCATTTAAATACTAGCAAATCCTCTACACCAAAGGACAATGACATCAGTAGGTTACAGGTTATCTTTTCTACATCTACATTTTAGAAGTGGTAAAACACAGATCATGACATAATACCAGACTCTTATGCAACTCATTTTTGGTACCTTTGTTGTGGGTTTTCTATTAATTTAGCTACCATGGCAAAATCCAGAAGGTATGAGGTGAACACTTTGGGCAACTCATTAATAACAAAGCCTCATAATACAATTTTTGGAGTTTTTGGAGGGAGGAGGAGTTGCTTTGGTGGGGTAGGGTTGGGGGGCTGAGAGTGTTAGGGTTGTGGTGGCTTTTAAGTTTTGCCTTACAAGGCAGCTGAAGCCAACCGTGTGAGAAAACAGCAAGCTTCCTTATGGAATTATTAAACAGAGAGGAAACAGCTTTCAGTGTTACAAACTTTGCAAAGAGGGCAAGTTATCCAAGACTTGGAACCTTTTCCATCCTAAATTTGTCTAAGATTAAATGTTGATCAAGTTTGGTGCAAATATGTGGCATACACCAGTTTTAGTGGACCATAGCAACCATTTTTTCTTGACATTTTACTTACTATTTTTTTCTTTTGAGATTTTAAATCTTCCAGCGCATCATCTAAAAGAAGAATATTATACATTAGTTTTCAAATATAAATTAAGATAATTTTAGCACACTCTAAACATTGACTTCGCCTTGTGAAATGAGGAAAAATTATGCACTGACCACTACCAACTCTACACATCAGTAAACTTTGTATAAAATAACTAGAGATTTTATGTGAAAATAAATCACTTAAAACGCTGAAATCACTTATAAATTATAGCCCACTGTTATCACTTTACAGTTATAACTATTAAAAAATTTTATGTACCATTTCCTCATTAAGCAAACCAATTCTAGCCAGTGCCCTGCTTTGACCTACATTAAAACTGGTAAAACAATGGACCAAATACATTTAATCTCATGAGTCAAAATACAGAAAAAAGCTTGAGGTCTAAGCATTAATATATCTGAGCACCAGATTTACTGGGTTCAGTATTTCCACATAAACCTCTTAACACATACTAGTTTCAAATGCCAGGTCAATTCCAAGCTTCAAAGCTCAATCTATTTCCCCCTTTCTATACATTCAGACTACAGCAAAACCCCCCAGTTTTGTAAGAACAGATACCAGAAGGTCATTCTACTACTAAATGTTAAGAAACTGTTACAACAAGTAGGCACAGCACCTAACCTCTCTAAGAGGAAGAAGAAAGACCAAATGCATGTGGGATTTTTCCTGGAAGTCAGTGTTTGGAGCTTGACACTCAAGGAAAACTCACTGTAATAAACCATCACCTAATGCAGAAGATACTCTCTCAACAAATTAGCTTTCTACTACCATCATTCACAGCAAGAAGATTGTAACAATAAACTGTACAACTTTTTACCCCTTCTCAGCTCTACTGAACACTGGCAGTTTACCTATTTTTACCCATTTTTTCAGATTTCAAAGAAAGGAAAAGCTTCATAGAACTATAAGACAAAACCAAAACCAACCAAACTAAATACACTTTTTTTTGTACCTTTATTTATTTATAAGTAAGTATCCTATACCATTTAAATTTACTTCAGGAAAACTGTTACTTAAAATTAAGGGAACAAATAATTACTAGCAGAATGCAGAAAATCCATTTTGATCAAATAAACCTCTTATTAAATGTCCACAATACTGAAACTGGCATGCACATATCCAAAAGGTTATTTTTTATGCAATAAAAGGGTAACTACAACTATCCGTATTTGTTAATAGGACATGAAAACAAGACCGTATTTAATACTAGGCTGGAGCACAGAAGCTGGACAATTCCAGAAAGTGTGCATCTTCAAATTAGTAAGGTTCCTTTCAATAAATTTTACATTTATATTAGAACACAATCTCACATGTTGCTCCACACAGATTAACATCTTGAAATGTACTGCAATGCAGTGTGGTATCACAAAGCCAAATAAACAGCAGACTACAGCCAACTGTTAATGGCTGGTTACTCAAGAAACTGAAATTGCTTTTGCTACAGAAATGCCTAGAACATCTTCAGGCATAGCCTTCCATGAAGCAATGCAATCATTTTAAAGTGTGGGTGTTTCTTTCTGATCACTGTACCTCCTGTATTCAACATGAACCTCATGAAACACCTGCCCCTTCTAATGTGGCCAAATGGCAATTACTGCAAAGTACTCTCAAGAAACCAATATATCTCATCTTAATTAAACCTACAGAAAAAAAAAAGAATTCATACTAGAGAAGTCAATACCTGCAATATACCTCATTTCTTTTCTCCACGCTTTGGGACAGATCAGCCTAAATCTCCCTTAACAGTTGTTTGCCTGACCAGTCCTAAAAACTGAAATTCTATCATTTCTCTGCATCGCCTTTCCTGGAGTCTAGCTATAAATTTTCTTCATTCACAGCATCATTCCCAAATCTGGTGTATACTGGTTATCCAGCACAGGGCTTTGTTGTATTAAATAACCACCTCCAGTGTCTCAGTATGTTATACTAACTTATCCCAGAATAAAAACTTAGCTTTGAGCAACTTGGTTGACAGTTTGCTCTCTCAGCTACACTTTCTCCTGCTTTACTGCTTCAACTCTACAGCCGATTTTTCTTTTTCAAACATAGGACTTTTATCTCTGAGCTAAAACACTTCATTTTTATCCAGTCTCTGGAACCACACAAAAATAATCCCTTTTGGCATGTTCTATCATCTACTAAACCCTTTAAACACAGGTTCAACAAAAGCACTAGACTTGCCTCTATGCTCAAAACAGCAATAAAGACATTTAAGCAAAATAGAAAAACATACTTTTTTTTCCTATTCAGCCATGAAATGCAAATCATTCATTTCACCTTAGAAATGAATCACACAGCACCACGGAATATATGGACAATTTTATTTCTACATAAAAATGTATGTTCTGCACTTGCATATCAAATACAAACATTAAGTTTAAGAAAAATTCTAAAAGTGATGTTTAACTTGTAAGCTGTCACAAATTAAATACATCATGCTGTTCTGCAAGTCATAAAACACAGTGCAACATTGAGGTTTTCCTGTATTATTGCTCACATCACCATGAGATATTGTTACAGGCTGGACTGCTTTCAAGGAAAGTCTCAAATGAATTCTAACTACTGCAGACAAGTGCCACAGATGCTGTTTTTAAATAGCATGCAGATTCATTCTAATGCAAAATTTAACAACTTTTTATATGTATTTGAACACCTCCATTACTTTTTGGTTTTGTTACATGACTTCCAATTTTCCTTAGCTCTTAGAAAAAGCAGAAAAACACCTGCTTGCACCTTTCCCACTCAGGAAAACGTAAGTATGCTTTGGAGAACTTGAGAGAGAAAAGCTATCTTGACAAATAAATTAGACACATCAGCTATAAATCTCTTCCCTTTTGTATAAGGATAACAGATTAAGACTGCTGGAATACTTGCGAGATGCAAGTATCAAGGGAACTACTACTATTGTTTATATTTCCTTTCCCCGTGCTCCCACTTCTACACCATATTTTATTCCATTACACTTTTGACACATGCAAAGACAGGAGAAAGTTAGCACAATTTTATAAATGAAGTGGAAGGTTAAGCAGTTTCCTTCCTGTTCTTTCATGAATTATGTGGTAGAAAAAAAGTTCAGCTCATACTACCCAGCATTAACTAAAAGGCTACTCTTGTCCTCCTGGAAGCCAAATGATCAAAGCATTTCCATTATCATAGCAAGCATCATTCTCAACTAGCTACATATTAAAAAAGCAAACAAACAAACACCACAAGGAGAAAGTACTTACTATTCCTTTCTGTCCGTTTGGAAAAGAAAAAAATGAGCAGTGTTCTTATACACCAGATTCTTTAGAAGACAAAGAAGAATTATATTAATTAAAATATATTACAGCAACCATTTCTGAAATCATTTAGCAAACAGAATACTTACCAGATGAGATTTTATTTTGCAAATACAAAGGACAGAAAACTTCAAACAGTATTTATATAAAAACTAAAAATTAAATCAGCATCTTGTCAACAAGACATCAACATTGCTCTAAATAAAATCGTATTTTCTACTACAATTGTTACTTAAGGCAGAAATACTAAGGCAGCAGCAGCAACATCATCACTTGCTAAAAAATGTTCAGCTGAAAATTACTTAGTCATCACTTCTTATTTGATACTTTCATAATGTATTTTTTCCAAAAAAAGAAACTTACCAGTTAAGGCCCAAAATTAAGGCCCCAGAGATTTGTGGGAAGAATTCTAATACCAACGAAAACCATGAGATACAGCTACTGTATAAATGTTCTCCCAAGCAGAATTAACTGACCTGAGTCCTAGTGATTTTAGAGCTCTAAGTCTACTCAGTTTCTGTAGGGTTTCAGCTGACTTAGCTAGAGCAGTTTATGTCAAGATAAACTGATCTATGACCATTTTACATTTGAAAGGTCTCTCTGCAATCATCAGGACTTCATTTGTTTTAAAGCTTAGAATTGCTTATAAGTATTAAGCCAACACATTTCCTGGTAAGTTATTCAGTCTAAGCCAAGGGGCAAACCTCATACATCAAGCTATTCCAAGCATCTTATTTAAAGCCCTCCTAATGTTAATTAAATAATAGAGCCTAAATTAGCAATGTTTCATTTAAGAAAAAAAAACAATCATAAAGGCTAGAAAGGTTATCTGACTAACAACATGCATAAGAAAGCACGCAAAAGGCTCTAAGATTTCAATAGTTTTGACTTAATTCATAAGAACATTGTCTGTATTTATATAATGGTTGCCCAATTAAAAATGTCTTCACATATTAACAACACAACCCAAATTAGGCAAGTTAGATGATGCAACTGGAATCTGAGAGCAACCTATCCAAGGTAGGAAAAACAAAGAAGTTTAACTATTTCATGTTCAAAGGTGTGCTAAAATAACTGATCTAAGAATACAGGTTGATTTATCTGCTTACACAACACAAAACGTGTCTTCATAAACTACCAGAAGAAATAAGTGTTTACAGGGTTTAAATTGCCTTAAATATCTTGTTACACAGGCAAAAGCATTACTTCTTTTTTAATGTATGCCTTAGAGTCTTCTGCCTAAAGCTGTATTCTAAATATGGTAGGACACCATGAAATAAAAAAGCATTTCCACTTTAAGAAATCCAAGATGAAAATTTAATAGCAGACCATTTCAGACCAATTTTACCAAAAAAAAAAAAAACAAAAAAACAAAAAAAAACCAAAAAAACCCAAACCAAAAAACACCATATTTCAGTGAAAATCAGAACACTCAAATTAAAACTAATTCAAATAAAAATCAGTTCAAGAAGAGCACCCTTCTAAAATGCTAACATATTTTTTCAACTGTTCCAGTATCTCAGTATACATTTAAAATTAATGAAGTTATATTCCTAAAACTTAACTTGCTCCACCAACATCAGTAACTTGCTGAGACCCTGAGGGACTGACCTAAGGCAGAAATAAGTTGGTGACTGACTGCAAGCTGGAAAAGGCAGACATACTCCAGTTTGATTAGGGCTGAAAAATCTCTAGAGCTATTACTGGGTGGCACCAGGCATTCAGCATGGAGTCACCTCTTGACCGAGAACAAAGACAAGCTGGCAGCTGCTTGCCACTCATATCTGCCAAAAAAAAGCTGAAGAGGAATAGCTTAAAGGAAAAAAATCTGATAAACAGTTGCAAGTCATAAGAGAACAACAATCTAAGTCCTAGTAAGCTGATATCTAAGTCAGAGTTTTACAGAGAGCCATCCTGAGAAAAACAAGCAGAATTGGAAGACAAACTAGAGAATTGAAGTCCAACATGTAAATTCAAACCACAGCACTAGAAGCCATCACCTTCAATAATAAAATTTCTACACTAATTCTAACACATCTATGCAAAAGGAGGCAGGTAATACTTCCTCTTTTACAAGCTTCTCTATCAGCAGGAGCAAGCCTCACACACTAACAACAAAGACTTCAAAATGCTTGTCCTTAAGAACAAAATTAATTCATATTACTGCCAAAGATTAATTTGAGCTCTAATTTCTATATTAATCCTTTCCAGTCAAGATACTGCTGCCCATGTATCTTCTCCACAGGAACCCACAACAGCAGAATATCAGTATATTATGCATAACAAAGTACGACATACAAAAAGCATCTTCAGGTTGGGGGTTTTCTGCACATTATGCTGACCCACACTCATCAAACTTGCAAGGCCTTAAATATTTACTTTTGACTTTGCCTTTCAAGTCTAAAGCTAAGGCACCTATAAGCCATGCTTTCACACAAAGGTGCTGTACAAATACAGAAGTACTCATGATCATTTCAGCAAATTAGCAAATGCACTGTGTTCCCCGTCGGTAGGAAAGATGCTCAGCAGGCTGCTTTCACCTCCCTGATGGTCTGGAACAGCAAAGCAGCTGTTCAGTGAGGTGGAAGCCCATTTTATTACTTTTAGAAAAGTAGATTTCTTAGAAAACAAAAGCCACTCATCAGGATAAGCAGCCAATCAGCTCAGTGGAACAAAAATGTAGGCAATACTTCCTCCAGTTCACATACGATGAAGTCTGCATACCTTCTTGCTGAACAAAACAGTCAATGATTTTCCAGAAAAACAGCTAATTGTGTAAAACTGGTCTTCAATACACTTAGGGTGACGACCTTTCAAGTCAATTCTGTGTTAATAGCCACCTAACACATGAAAGTAAGTTTTTCCATTCATTTTTGTATTTTTCCCAGGCTTTATACACTACATTTTACGTGCAGGTGACATGCCTTTGGTTGCTTCCATATAGTAATGTTACTTTTCAAATTGCAGTAAAAATAAAACCCAAGATAATGCTCTTGTGCTTATACATTACAGCTGTTCAGATACAGCTCTCTAGCCCCAGCATAATTTGGACAAACCAAGTAACTTTAGATGCTATCATCTTTTGATGACAAGACTTACTTCTATACTAAACCCAGACCCATGAGAGACATTCCCCTCAAAGAAAGTGTCCGCCTAACTACTTAAATTTATTTTAGAAGAAAAAATTCAGCAAGTTATGACATCTCAAGGATTGTCAAAGAAAACCCAAACCCCTGCTGAGATGTATTTTCCATCTCCTTTTATCAAAGAGACAGCAGTTACAAAATAAAAAGGCATATTTACTTACATCAATGGAAATGCAAAAAATGGAAGTGTCATTGTCAGCCTTGCTGTCCATTCGTCAGGAAGACACCACAAATATACAATTAAGCAAGTAATAAGGTAAAGAAGTGAGGAGTAGAGAAGAAGCCTTCCAACCCATAGTTTCTGTAGCCTCTGATTTTTTTCTCTAAATTCTTCTAATGTCTGTATTTCCTGCAAATAAACAGGGTTCAGCCTTATTAGTGAAATTAGTAGGTAGTTTTACTAAGCTGCCTTGAACTGTTTCCTAAAATCAGCCCTATCACTTTGGTACTTGATTAGAAAAGTCAAGCACCTTTTTGATAAATGACACTACTAAGGTTATGATATGGGCCACTTGCACCTTATTAGCAATTAGTAAGGAAAGTCAAAAATCAGCACTTTTCCACATTTGTAATACATTAGTATATTTGGGACAAGTGAAAAATACCAGTATCTTATGAATGGCAGTCTTCACAATCACATAAGTCACTACTAACCATACTCAGCATTCTAAAACTTTCATCAGGTACCTGTGGAATTTTAAATGCCTCTAACACTTTCTACTAACATGGGGAATTGCTGAAACCTCTCCATCACCTCACTTGTTTTCCTTTCAGTGCTTTCCTCACATTAAAAGTGAAATCCTGAACATCTGTATGATGCTTCCGGCATATTAGTAAGTGATGGAGCAATGCTCTGCTATGTGAACCATTTTGACTGGATTTTAAGTGACAACAGAAGTACTCACACTTTCATTAAAAGGAAAACAAAAATATCAGCAGCATATTTCAAAACAGTTAATTTCCCCACAGAGTACAGACATCTGTCACAAATGCTGGTGAAAAATCACAATGGATTACTGAACAATCTATCCAGTTATTCTGCCCCTGACTTTACTTACCGCCACTACAGTTACAACTTCTACACATAAAAGCATACATTGAAGCTTTTCTAATCAACCTGATGAATGGAACTTTGCATTAGCGACATTTTCCATTACATGGGACTTTAACCATTAGTTATAACTGAATTGTGTAATCAAGGCAGCTTAATATTCATTCCCATTTCAGGCTCTCTAAATAAATACTTGCCCTGTAGTTTCTCACTATCTATTATACAGTATTGGTATTTTATAAATGACTAAACAATAAGGGGAAAAAAGATAATTCCTCTGAAATGCAGAATCTCTACTACTGGAATAATTACCAAAATAATTTAAAATTTCATTAGAGTATTTTACCTAATATGAGAGAAATACATGGACAGCAAAAATGAGGCATATTTCTAAACAAAAATCAAACAAAGCACCAAAAAGCAAACACATACCTTATCTATTTTTTCTAACACTTCTACAGTGGAAGGTTTTGCCTGCTTACAAGGGAAAGAACAAAGATATTAATCTCACTTTGAAAAACTCAGTATTTGGAGGATTACTGTGCATTAACAGTTTCCTAACAAAAAGACATATTCATAATAGATTAATAAATTATCTATTTTACATAAAGGTAAGAAGTTTTCCTACTTTAATAGTGACAAATAAAAGGGACCATAATGAATCACTATTTTACAGCTGGCATTATTCTTAACAGAAGGCTCCTCTCCTACATCACAAAAAATGAAAACCTATAATGCATCTACAGCAATAATGAATGCGTGGGTGGAAAGTAAAACAAGAACAGAGTTGATGAGTGGAAGAAATAGGCAAAACACAGAGAATATAGAGAGGAAGCCCTAACCTGAGTACTCCAGCTTTTTCTTACTATTCTTTCCATATAAGGATACATAGTATAAATAAATCATAAGCAACTGCAAGTAAGTGTTGCCATCTCCAATAAAATTCCTCATAGGAGCAACTGGAAATCCACCTTCTAGGAATCTTTCCTAATTTCTGAGAATTATCAAGCCACAATCTTTCCCCACCCTTCACGCCACAAATTCAAAAAGCATAGCTCACAGTGAATCACCCTTGAAAGTGAGTTTCTACTGTACAAAACTGACATTCCACCTAAGTTTCACCTGTAAAGGAGTTTTGTATGGAAGGCTCTGAAGCCAACTGCTAATAAGCAAAGGCAATTCTAGACTCAAACAACTCACACCTGCCAGGAGAGTAGTCAAAAACCTCATGCCCCTTCTTCCTCATAAACTCAGTACACCACTCAAGAACATACAAAGCAGTAAAAGCAGGTAAGAAGACAGACTTGTACAGGACTAAGAAGCTACCAAACTTTGTTAAAACAGACAGAAATGTATTGTGCACATACTCATTTTTACCTAGGTCACCAACTTCTCAAGTCACAGATGCTGCAGTCTCTATCCTAATGATGCACCACAAAAGTATTTAGATTCACAGAAAGAGTTAAAACTGTATTTTTCTAAGTTAACCAAGCCAGTGACAGACTGGTACTACAGAGGAAATAAAGGACAACAGCAGAGTTTCACAGCTTACTGATTTAGCAAAGAATGCTTTTAGTCATGATACCTCACTACTGGACTTTTAAGGGACATACAGGAAAAGTTTAGCACTAACATTCAGACAGCATTAACAGCCAACATGTCCTAGTCTTCTAGAGTAAAGATTACTACATTGTTACACAATGTTACTTACCCTCCACCTTGAAATTAATCCACCCATCTTCTGTTCTGGACAAATGTTGGCACAGCTATCAATCTTCTACAAGAATTCACAGCTAGAAATAAAGTATTAAGCACTTAGGAGCAATCTAACGACATAATCAAAGACTCTCAAATTCATTCCAACATCTTAAGAAATCAAAATATTGCATAAAGCCATAGTCTTGCTATCTACCTACGTGTTATTTTTAAATCCAGTTTTCTGATTCATAGGCCATCTTGTAAGTCAGTTGATCAGCTCAGATGTGGCCAAAGTCATTTTTATTTTGGAAATACTTAACCAGAGGGGAGTCCCAAAAACACAGGCACAAAGTAACTGTGAAAAGAGACACCAAAATGCTCCAGCAGAAAAACAATTATAAAAACTTAGTACTGGGCAGGATTATTCAAGATACTGATTTCCAGTTGTTTCCTCTGCTTCCCATAAGCATAACTCAGTGTTCCTTTTCAGCTGTCACTCTAGGCATTCAGCATTAACATCCTTCTGTTCATGAGAAAGCTTCTCAAATAAATCTACTTCCTTTTTATGCTCTCATCAGTAAGAATACACATGATAGCACTATTTTCTTTTGTATGCTCAGTTTTAAGTTCAAATAACCAGTTTCAAAGATTTCATCTGCTATACAAAAGCACTACATTGGCAGGTCTTCTCTGCACATCAAATTACACTAAAACAGTTCCAAAGCCGCAAAAGCAGCTCACCTCACCCTACAAACCTGGAACCCATGAACAACACTAATTTGATGATCTGGGTCTAAGTTCCTGAACTAAAATTGTAGCAACTTTCCATCAGAAGGTAGTTGAATCAAGGGACTTTGAACTTTAGGATGGCAGAATTTCTCTCCAGTCATTTAATTTACAAGTTTTTTATCTGTTGAACGAAAAAATAATCAGTTCAAAACAACCCTGACAGTAAACTAATACTCAATCCCAACCATGGCTCAAACCTTTTTCATTCTGGAATGAAACACTAACACTTATTAAAACAAAGCACTGATCTAGCTAGACAGAATAATAATATGTAAGTGATTATTATCTCATTTATTAAGTTTCCTTTGGCCAAAAATGGAAAGGTATATTTCAATCCAAATTTGTTTTCAAATTGTCTGAGGCTGTTAGAACAAGTTAATATGTATAGGATATGCACTGCTCACTAGCACAAACACTACTGTAGTCTGGTAACCTCATCATCTTTTAAGAAAGCCAAGGACTTCAGAACTATAGGCCCTATTGGTTTCAGAAGTCAATCCTTAAAGATAAGGAAATCCATACTGGAAATGCCATGAAAATTAAGCTGGAACAGATGGGCAAATTAGCTCTGCTGCTGCCAAATTAGTACCACAAAGGGGTGAGATATGGAAAAAGCAATTACCCCTTGGACTCGAACAAATTCTCAAAGTAATCACTACTGCAGCAACTTACCTCAGTAAAACAGCAGTCTTTTTTTTTTTTTTTTCCAAACCCAATCCAACACCAAGAATTTTACACAACTGTGACTTTGCAGATACAGGTAAGTTTTTGCATGGCAGGTATTGCAGTAGATCTGTGCATACACTTTCTTCCCAGATATTTCTACAGAGATAGATGGCTTTCATAGTGTTTTGCAATCAAGATACTATGTCAAATAGCCAATTGAGAAGTCTGTAAGGCTAGCACAAAGCCAGCAAATCTAGCTTGCTTTCCTAGCACTGCCGCTGCTGTTAGGGGTGGACATAGAGAGACACAGAGATGCTCACACTGCCTTTGTGTGTGCCATTTTCCTTCAAACCATAGTTTGAGAACCTCTCCACTAGAAGTGTTAAAGGATCTTTTGGGAATAGGTCATCCATGAGCTATTGGTGACACTGACTTATATCAATAACACATTCACAGAGCTATTGCTACGCAAGTTTTTTTAAATATCTGGCAAATGCTCAGAAGAGAAACAGGTCTGGCAAGTGTCACTTACACATGTGATTTTACAGGAGCTATGATGACAACAGGCTTTACAGATGCTGCTCTGCAAGTCTATAATACTACCAAAACCCTTCCCCAAAGAGGTATTAAAGGATTAGGGCCACTAGATTCACATTTGCAGTTTAGTCACTGAATCCTCAGTGAGGAGATGGAGAATTTTCTATGATTTCCTTTTTCCCCTCTCTTCTTTTTGACATGACAACACAACTTGTCTTCAACTGCTTCAAACTCTCCTCCTTCCTCCTTACTTGCCACTCCACATACCCACCACTAATATCCTGCTATTCATGGCAAGAGATCTTCCACATGTTCTGCCTTCCCACTCCCTAACCAACAAATTATTGCATAGCACTTTTCCCTTCTGAAGGCTGCATTCTAGCACAGAGCTGTGCATGCCACTGACTAAGCAGTAGTGCAGTTGGACTTATTTCCACGTCCATTATCACAGATTCAATACACAAGTAAGACAGCTGCAACATGTCCTAGGCTTAAAACAGACAGCAGAATCGTTAAAAACACTGAGAAGAGAATCTTAAGAAAACACTACTACCAATTTTGTTACCTGACTCACTCAAGAAAAAAATAGATAGCAGCTCTTCTACTTCCAAAACATGTACATTATTTATTTAAAAGCAGAAGTGCCAGACTAAGAGACCAGAGCAGAAAAAGCTTCTCTTTTGAAAGAGGCATAAATCCACGAAGTCATCCACGCCCATCCACCCAGGTGGAGAAAATAGCTTCATGATCTCATTACACTTTTATCAACTCAGTCTCAAATTTCTTCAGGCTTGTTAATGTTTTAAAGGTTAGAAGTTCTCCAAAAACTCAGTCTCCTAAATAAATTTCAATAACTGACATGCTGAAATTCAAGACTGAGAAACATCAAGGGAAGACATATTAAAAGAAAAAAAGAGAAGTCAGCAACTCATAATCAAGGCCTTGCATACAGACATACAGAACTCTCCCTTAAAGGAATGGGCAATGCTTTTTAAATGGGTGCTTCTTGCAAACTTAGTGACTTCACTTTATGTCAATATTTTTTAGATATTTACCATTACAAAGAACACAAGTTCTACCTTTCAAATTGAATCTCCAGTTCTGCTCAGAGTTCTCTCACAATTTACTGACCTCAGAAACTTCCACTGGGACCATAAAAAGTTTCTCCAGATGAGTGCCAGAGACAAGGAAATAAGCAAAACCAAACCAGGAGCATCACCCACCACCTACTGCTGGCCTGTCCCAGGACGCCCCAGCTACAACAAAATACTGAACTTTTTTCCATTTAAATTTCGTTTTCAGCTGTTTCTGTCTGGAAGCATCCCACAGAGGTCCTATGCTTTGTAGAGCCTTAATTAAAAAGGCAAATTAGCTCCCACACGGACCGCAAAGCGAAGGAGCGAAAAGTGGGCGGGTCAGGCGCTCTTTTTTGAAACCCAACCCCTGGCAGCCTGCGCGAGGGGCCGCCAGCGGCCGGGGCCCGGCGGCCAGGGAGGGCGGCGGCAGCCCCCGGCTCCTCGGCCCGCCGGCCGGGACAGCCGCACGGCGCCGCCGCGCCCCCTCTTCCGGGCAGGGCGCCCGCCGCCCTTCCCCGCAGCCAGGGGCTTCCTCCTCCGAGGCTGCACCCCGGCCCGCCGCCGCCCCGCTGCCGCCCGGCTGCCCGCGGGAAGAGGGAGGGGGCACCTGCCGCCTTGCTCCGCTTCGTGCCCGGGGACGCGGGGCCGGTGCCTGAGTGCGGTCATAGGGAGCGCCGGGCGCCCCTCTCCCGCCACCCCGCGGCCCTCTCCCACCGCGGAGCCGCTCGGGGCCGGGCCGCGCATCCCGCGCCATCGCGTACCTGCCGCGGACCGGGCCGCGCATCCCGCCCGCCGCCAACGCCGCCGCAGGAGGAGCGCGGCGCCCGGCCGCTACTCCCACCAGGCCCCGCGCGGGCGCGGCAGCCAATCAGCGGCTCGCTGCCGCGGGGGGCGCTGGAGCGGGGCGGGGCCGCGCTGCGGGCGGGCGGTGGCCGGGGCGGCATGGGGGGTGTGGGGCGGGGCTCCGCTCCGCTCTGTGCGGTATCGTACCCGGCGCTCCGAACTGTACCGAATCGTAGCCCGCCGTGCCGTGCCGTGCCATGCCGGGCAGCCGCTCCCGCCGCGCCTCGCGGCCCGGCCCGGGCGGTGTCGCGCTGTCCCGAGCGGCGCCGCCCGGCCAGGTCGGAGCGGGCGGGTGTCGGAAGGCGGTCACCGGCGGTGGGCCCAGGAACGCTGAGCCCGTCTTCCTGCGGCTCTCGCTGGTCCCTGTTTACAGAAAATAAAGGTGTTTTAACGCAAAAACCTAGGAACGTGAGGGTCAAATGGTCATATGGAGGTTTGCAGGCCTCCTGGCACTCGTGTTCAGCCAATGAAGCAGTGCTGACAAAGAGGCGCCGTGCTGGATGTCCCCTTGGCGTCACAGCAGAGGGCTGCTCTCACTGTCCTCTTCGTTCCAGACGGCAAGTGTTGAATATCCTTGGAGAGAAACAGAACTCTGGGTTTCTTTAAATCGCATTACTGTAATAACAATGTCCTCTCCCTTGGTGCTCTGCTTTCATCAGTTTTCTTATGTCGCTGACACCCGTCCCTTGCCTCATGCTGAGAGGACGCAGGAACAGAGAGTAAATACTTGCTCTGTTTGCATTATCTTTCTGATGTGCCCTGTTCAGAAGTTTTAGCACTTCAGCAATTACACAAGTGGGTGCATGTGCACAGATGTGGAAGAAAGTCCAAGTCAAAGTGCCTTGTAGTACAAATTCCTATGCAAAAGCTGTACACCTTCAGCTGACCCTGCATTGCTGAACTCCTATGTAACAGTGCATCATAATATAGCCTATAAATGTTGGGTTTTTTCCAGCTGTGGTACATTGACCCTTGTCAGCAGGTAAAGACTCACACATCCTCCTGCTCCTTCCCTCTCAGAAGATGGGGGAAATACTAGGAAAAGTCAGAGCGCTCATGGGTTGGGTTAAAGGAAAGTTTGGTAAGTGAATGAAAGAAAAAAAGTGATGCAAGGGAAATAACTAACCACTTTCCATAAGCAGACTGATGCCCAACTAGTCTTCAAGCAATTGATGATTCTGGAAGACAAACCCCTCCCACATTCTTATTCTGCAATCCCAGATTTATTGCTGAGCATGACATTATGTGGTATGGAATATCCGCTTGGCCAGTTTGGGTCTGCTGTCCTGGCTGTTTCCCCTCCCAAAATTCTTGCCTACCCCCAGCCTACTCTCTAAGGGAGCAGAGCATGAAAAAGGTAAAGCCTCAATGCTGTGCAAGTTCTGTTCAGCAATGGCCAAAGTGTTGCTGTGTCATCAGTGCTGTTTTAGTCACAGAATACAAAACACAGCAGCATATGGGCTGCTGTGAAGAAAATTAACTTGACCCAGCCAGACCCTGTACGTTAATTTTAAAAATCATTCAAACTCAAAAAGAATAGGCAAAGCTTTTAGGCCAGGAGAGGACAAAAAAGATATCCCACCACCTGTCCAGGCAACACAATCAGCTTCAAGCTTTACGTAGGAGAGCTGCTGAGTCTGATCATCTGCCAAGCATTTGTTCTTAGTTTGGACATTGGGAAGTTGATTCTTTTAGTTCACACCAGTGCTCATTGTGAACCTTGCTGCTCTACATGATCAGATAGTTACAGTACCAGGTAAGTAACAACTTCAGCTGAGAATCATGGTTTAGGACCGGCTTCAAGAAGATTCATTCAAATCAAAATAATGGTGGTCAACAGAGAGCCACTGACCCTACTGGAAATACTCTGCTATCGGTTACAGAGGTCACCTACATATGCAACTTCCTTTTTCTCATTGAGGCCTAGACTGTTCCTTCCTTTCCAAGTGGAAAAAAACTCAGTGACTGAGCCTCTCCTACTCTTCAGGTTGCACTCTAGAGCAACTTCTACTTAAATCCTTGTAACAATTAATATTACTTTGCTGAGAGGATATCTTTCGTTCTTGTTTCAGATCAAACGCAGCTGTAGTCCACTTCTGACTTTGATACTTCAAAGTGGTGTGTTGCTGGAGAGAGGCTGATTTAAATCTTCATCTTTAAGCTAACACATTTAAGTGTGCTGACATCTTTTTCCACGGTCTAGCAGCATATCCACTTAAAATAAATGCAAATAATGAAGATACCATGTTTAAAGGCCTCTGAAAATGCTGCAGGCAACACTAGTGTCTCCACGAATCTGCCTCATTTTTTGCTTTTTTTTTTTCCCCAAAAATGTCATAAATACTTTCAAGTCACAACAAAATTGAGCCCTGATTCAGGGCTGAACCAGAGTTGTGAAGGAGATCCCAAACTCTACTTCTGTCCTTGGAGCCTTTTGCAGAGCTTTTTATGCAGGCCTCCACCATGAAGTTCTAATCATTGCTATTCAGCTATGAATCTATTTAACTGGTAATTTAAAAAAGTATTATTAGCTACCATTACTGAGCTTTACATGCAGACAAGCCTCTCATCTGGGTGATGTTATACAATAGCATGCAGCTCCCTGTTTGCTTAAGCACCAAGATATACCTAAAAAAAAGAAATTATGCCCATGTAGCTGCTGAGGATAATAAAACTGAGTATAAAAACATAACTTTGAATCAGCCAGCTTAAAATTTTCATTAATCTGGTTCAAAACTGCCCCCTACAGAGTATTTAAAACTCTTAAATAGATTCCCTTCAAAATCCTTCATTATCAGCAGGATTAGTGTTTAACCTGACTTTGCATAACCACTCTAGCAGCAGAGTACATCTTCAGAATTTTCCCCAGCATCACAGGCAGCATTTAGCGCTTTCAGTCCCTCTATATGCAGAACACTAAACAATCAACTTATTTTAAAAATCAAACAATAAGCTTCTTTTAAAATGTTTTGGTCTCACACCCTAAGACTGCTGTTGAGAAGAGTTTTTCCATGGTAGCATTTGTAGCATTCCTTTATTTTAGTAATATATGTAGCCTAGTAGACCAATTTATTTTTCTAAATAAGTTCATGGGTCTGTACATCATTTGGAAAATGCTGTCTGGTTAAGAGAAACTTAGTGTTGCCAAATGGTGTTTACTTGAGGTTTTTTCTTTAAAACAGACTCTTTTGGACTTCTCTGGCTGGTGAGGCCATGTAGGTGCTGGGGAATTTTAGATGCTGAAAGAGAACTACTGTTTACTTTGCAAATGGAGATGTGATTGCAGCAAATGAAGGTATGTATATAGCCTGAAGATCAGGAACTTCACTACCCATACCACTATGACTATGCTCTGTGCCATCTCACCATGTTTTTCACTTCCCAGTTTTTGAGGATTAGGTGCTGCTGCACTTTGCATTGTTCAGACTGAAGCTGGGGTACTGTGCTCCACTTATTTTGTCTGCCTTGGCCGTTCTGTGCTCACTGCTGTACACCACAGAGGACTCCTCAAGAGCACAGCTTCACTCCAGGGCACTTCCTCATGCCCTGTGGGCACCTCAGTGATTAAAGCAAGCCCAAGGTGTTAGGGACACAATCCAGGCTTTCCTTGCTCTGCTCTCGACCTGCAAAGCCACTCTACCACCACCGGTGGAATAAAGATGGTGTGGGGTTTGGGTGGCTGCAGCATCCTGCCATCCCATCCTCAGTGGAAGGTACCACAGCCAGTGGTGTTAGTGGACACCAAAATTTAATCAGGACAAGAATGGACGATGTGTCTCAAGGCCTGGAATCTGTTTTCTCTGCATCTTGAGCAGAATGAGTGCTTGCTGATATTTCATTAATGACACACAGTAACTGGCAGACATTTTTGAATGTCCTATGTAATTCAGCTTGGGGGAAAATAGAATTATGTTTATGTCTATTTCATTTATAATATATTTGGAAAAGTAATATAGGAAGAAATTCTTTTTTACCGATGCAAGAAAATACGTATGTAATTAATAACTTTTGTGTGGGCGTATCTGTAGTAAAAGTCACACCAAAGCCTCTACCTAGCTCTTAACTGATGTGACTGATTGTGATGACTCCAGACTACTTTCTTGTCTTGTTTTGTTGCAAGTCCCAGTTAGGACTGAGACTGTGAAAAGAGCTAAAGAAAATAGTTTATATTACAAGGAACAGATAGAACCCTAGTACGAGAATTGCTGAACTAGAAAGAGTTGAGGCCTGAGGGCAGATATAAATTGGTACCTGCAAGAAAGATTAAAATTGGATTAACCAAATGCATAATGTTTAATTTTTGACATTCAAATTACTTCAGAGCATACAAAAAAGGTGGAACTCCCAAGCTGGGGTGACTTCAGTGACATATTTTGACAAGATGTGCTTTAAAAATGTTCCACAACAAGAGCACTGAGAAAGATATAATAGTTTTGATTTAATTTTTCATATGTAATAGTATATGCTTCTTTTGATGTTCTGATCCAGCTGTAGTATTTGGAGTGTCAGATGTCTGTATTCTTAGAGCTGCCTCCAGTTCCCTGAGCTTTTTGGTATTTCATCATATATGGCATTTGGATGCTCCATTGCTTTCATTAAGTTCTTTGCATCTGATTCTTGCCAAAAAATTATTACCTCAAAAAGAAATATATAGTCCATCAGGTCAAAAGATATAATTTCAAGTAAAAGGCTCATATAAAAATCTCTTAGCAGTTGCATACAGTCACCAGAAGAAGCCAAGAACAACTTTTCCACTCCATAAAGTATTCTTGTTGTGATTAAGGTCTTTGCTTTTGGTTAATAATATTACTATTATTACTGCTTACTTTTGTATTGCTATGGCAACTGTTACTGTTGCTATTGTTACATAACTAGTAATTAATAACTATGTAGTTATTTATTATTACAATTGTTTCTATTATTATTTCTATGGTTATTTTACTGATTATTGTTCTGTCACAAATGTAAACATTTAAAAGCATTAAATTAAATAAATATCTTTCTGTCTTAATCCTCTTGTTTGATACCCTTTTCTCTACTTGGAAGACAGTCAAGTTTAAAGTAGACATGAGAGGTTCTTCTTAATTTGAGTACTATACATCTCTGACAATATGTTTTGGAACATGGTTAAACTTTGGGTTATTTTTGTGGCACAATGAATTAAGCAAGTGATTTCTTATAAAATACTGAAGTGAATGTGTTCTGTCATTAAGATCTCATGAGCAAACAGAAGAAGCCTAGTGTGAAATTCTCACATGAGAAGGAGAAAAATGGTTTTACCTCTATTTGAGATCAGTCATGCTTCGAATCATATATGAAATTTTAGAAGCAATTATTATATACATGTAAGTACATTCCCTTCCATGATGGGCATGACTTCAAGCTTCTGACCCTTAAAGGCTGTAATGAGTAATTTATGTTTATAGTTATAAAAATTACTATATAAACAATAACTCAATGTTCTGTAAAAAAAACCCATACTAAATCAATTTTCCCTAGTTTCCAAATGAAAGCATGATTATTCTCATTAAAAGTATTTGAGCTGTACTAATACCTAAGTCAGTTACATTTTTGCTTCCTGGAGCAGCTTGCTCTTTAAACAAATTAGAGTTCTGATCCAACAGGATTCCTCCTATTTAATAAACATGTAAGTACATCTTTAAATTTTATTAACATCTATTTCCTTGAAGCTAAATAAAATAAAGAATACTTTCCAAAAGCCTTTTAAATATGGTTGTGCCTACTGGGCAAAGTTGAAACTACTCCAACAAAATGAGGGCCAAATTATTAAGTAATTTGAATGAAACTTCTGTTGACCTTAAGAGGATTTTTACTTGATTAAGAATAATGGAATTTGGAACCAAGTAAATGTGATTCGAGGGCTGAATGCGAATGTGCTGTTGTTACTGCAGGAAGCTTTCCTTCCAGGGCACTGTGTGTGTGTGCAGAGCACAGGCAAGTGCAGGAAGAGTGTCCCATTTCTGCTCAACCTGACTGCATTTTAATGCTTTCTTATTAGTCAAGCTGGAGAAGACAGGCAATGAGAAGGAAAGTTCTAATCAGTACATATATTTTGCTTTTGATAACTGTTCAAATGGTAGATAGAACATTACCTACAGTAAATGCAGCTCATACATACTCCTGATTGTTACAAAAGCTTACTTTAATGAAGTATTAAATTTACATATAAAATTGTTTTCAGTAAAGTATGAAGAACTGGGTCTGCTAATAAGCCTTGTTCTGGTTGGAAACCAAACGGAACCAAGAGTCCCAGAATGCCAGAAATAGGACAATAAATATTTCTGGCACAATTTCAAAGGTGCATAATGCCAGACACAGACATGTAAAAGTAATGGCAAAGCTCTACAGAGATTATAAAAGAAATAAAATCACAGTTCGTAATTCATATAATCATGTTAAATAGCAGGCTTATAAACCAATTCTTATAATAAAATCCACATGTAGAAATATCTGTGGTTTCATTCAGTTAAAGATGACAAATATTAGGGCTCCCCTTGAAAGCAAATATATATCTTGCAAGCTGAAGGACAATGAGCAGTTTCTTTGTGTTCATGTTTCGTGGTATAAACTCCGCTAGTCTTTTCACATGTGATTTTCAAATAACTTTTCAAAGAATGTGAAATTTGAAAGTGTTCAGAATTTTTGAACATATTGCAGCTACTGCATATCCTTTACTATGACTATTACTGCTTCAAGTTTACATAATTTAAGATCTGAAATCACAGTCCCGTCACATGCAAAACTCCCAGGCAAAGTGATTTTCTCATAGTATGTCATACTAATAAATGCCTGAAACAGAGCTTGAATTAATTGCATTAGAAGCGTATCAAAAATATTCCCTTTCTCAAAATAAATTTATTTCATTAAATGCATATAGAAGTTGGACAAAAAAGAAGAACTTCTACTGTGATCGCTCCAATAATTTCAAATTATAGTATTCAAAATCATTCCAAGCCTCCTTTGGCTATATAGAGGTGCTTAGATAAATTAATGTGTCTTGAATTTTAAAAGCACACTTGGGAACTGGCATTTCAGAGCAATGTGTTGGGTCTTCATTGCACATTTTTGGGGTACTCTCCACATTCCAGTTGTAAACGGACCCATAATCAACCAGTGGGCCCATAATCAACCAGTGAAAAACAAGGCCAGTGATAAAGGTGTTATGAGTCAAAGGTAAAATGCAGATGAGATGTGGGGGAAGAGAAAAATTTGAAATTAAACTTTAGGATTTTAGGCAAAGTAAACCAGAATAAAATGCATTAGAAAATGCTCATTTTCCAGGAGAAGTAGTTGAGAATAAAGGGAGTTACTAGAAAATACAAATAGCATGTAGTGCAGTATAAGACTTTTGTTTTAGGGTAAAATATGGTTTTTTGTTAGGTCTAGGTTATTTTATTAAGTGATATACATTTATCAGTACTAGATCAGTTCTTTCATGCCAGAAAATCAGAAAAAGTTACTGTAATACATTTTATGCTTGTCAGTGACTTAAATTCTTTATGAAGAACAGTAGTTTTGCACATTAATTTAATTATCTTCACTTTAAGACAGATAGGTACTAATCTCAAACCCATCAACCTATTAAAGTACAATGAAAACTTTGTTGCTTTCATTGTTAGCTGCCTGTCTTAGCAACTTGTTTTTCAAATCATCACAAGCTCCCTTCATTTTCACGGAAGTTCTAACACCATAGTGCACTGAGAAGACCTGTGAAAAATAGCAATATTTGGCACATTGTTAATTAAATAGTATTGTCTTATTGATGTCTTCTTGATGGATGCTTTTTGCTTCTTTCCCTATATATAAGATATAAACAGTTTGGTGCTGTCTCTGTTTTACGCTTGAATGACCTATGGCTAGCAAATTAGATCCTAGGATTCCTGGGAGCTTCCACAGTGAAAATATCCCTCTCCTATTTTATAATGTAGTAAGTTATATCTCTCTGATATATGCATTGACAAATTATAGGCTTTCCTATTTGAATTGTTTGCTTACTCTTTGATTTACCAAGAAAACTTTCAGAAATGCTTCAGGTGGGATACTGCAAGGGATCTGATTTTCAGGAAGTGCTAATTGCCTAACCTTAGAAAATCAAGGGGATTTAAATGTCAGGAGCAGAGGAATCCATTCATACTTGCTAGGTATTTTTTTTTTATCTTGACCTATGCATCCTCCTGGTTTTGTCTAATTTTTAGGAAAATAATTTCTGAGGTATGTAAATTATTTTCCCTTTTTGTTGTAATATAGCTTAAAATTAACAGTCAAAATAAATCATTACATTATTGCTGAGAAAAGTGCAGGCACCACACATATTTCTAACAATCTATAAATGCATTCCTACAAACTTGTTTATTGGATAAGTCTGGCCATAAATTGGCCGGGACACAGAACTTTATATGAAAAAAGCAGAACATTGAACAAAAACGTTATATGTCCATGGTATTAGATTTAAAGTAAAGTAACCACAAACTCCTAAACATGAATCCCAAAACTCACAGTCTTTATAATGAAAGGAAAAGACCACATCATATAACTGTCTTAGCTAGGCAATTCGGCATTTAACTTGTTTATTTTTCAGTTAAACAAAATCCAAATATCTCCGGGGAAGACAATGCTAATAACAAACATAACCACATAAGCTTTGTATAAGAAGTCCAATTTTAGCTTTAGTAGGGCCTATCAAGTTGGAAATTGTAGTAAAAATCCAGTAAAACTTAATCAAATTCTATCACATGGATAGATTGGGCATTTTGTTTTTACCCAGTTTGCTCCAGAATTTCTGGTCTGATCCTGAAATACTCGCACGTTCCTTTGATGATATTCTTAGCTTTGTAAATAATTTACCATATTCTTAGTAAGGAAATTCTATCTTAATAGAAGAAATCCTGCTTAATGAGCCCATTAGAGAAAATGAAGTATATTTGCATTTTGTTTTTCTGGTGATATTAAAAATTTTCTTGAGTAAGTGATTCCCTACTGGTATAGCTGTTCTTGATTTCCATAAGAGAAGGAACAGCCTACTCATGGAATAGACACCTGCAGCCTACTGGTTTTAAAACTCTTCTAAGAGACTGCTTTAGCAGAAAAAAGTATGTGCATTAGTTAATTAATTAATTAATTAGTGTATATCTATAATACTAATACTATATTGTAATTTCTATATAGCTATAATAATTCTTTGGTTTTCACACTATACTTAACTGCTTTTATTACACTGGCATCATCTTTTGTTCCTTAACACATTCTTTCCTCAGTTTAGAAATTATGCTTTCTCTATTCTTTGGGTGTTGCATGAAATTATACCCTAATCTTTCATCAGTCTTAGTGGGATATTTTATCTGCATCCTTCCCCAGAGTTTATTGGGGTTCTACACAGTGGTAGGGGTCCATAGCTAGCGCAGGACTGAAACCTGGTAATTCCATGACACACATCTCCTTAATTATTTGACAATTTTAATCTATTCTTTCAACTCTGGCCCCTCACAGTGTTTGAAGGCTAGCAAAGTTGAAAGGGGACATATGCTTTCTATTTATCTTTGCTGCTGCATTTTCTGAACTGTGCATTGGTCTAGGAGATTGTCCAGTCCACCTGATTTTGTAACACCCATGCCTTCCAAAGCAACAGCTTGTGTTGGGTGATATAGTGAAGAAATTCCAGAGATTCTGACTTTTAGGAATAGACTACTTGAAGCATTAAATGGAGGCACTTAGAACTGAAAATGTTAAACATGTCAAAAATGGAAGGCTCCTCAGCTCTAAAGTCTCCTTTGGAAATTCAGAACTTTCCTCACGATCTCGTTGCTTTATTGAAAGGTTTTTTAGCTATTAACTTACATCACATTGCATACATTTTCACTTTTTGAGCTAAATTTTGTCTTCAGATGAACTGAAGATGGCTCTTTGACTTCAGCAGAATTTCGTGCGAGGACATCTACAACCTCTATTGTACAGCACAAGGCTTCTCTCTTGCTAGGAATCACAGAACAAGCCTTTCTAAGTTTCAGAGAGATCCTAGAGGAAGAGCTGCCACCCTCATTCTTTACCCCAGATCTCAAACAAGAGAAAGGGCACTTCGCTGGTGCTCATAATTGTGACAGCACTCATGGCACATATATAAAATATTTTCATTTCCAAAGGGGTCTGTGTCTCATCTACTTACACGTCCACCAACCAACAGTTCTTTCAGCTCATATTACATCTCCCAGAAAGTAATTTTGTGTAACTATGACAACGCACAGGAGAATAGGATTAACAGAGATTGGAACCCCTTCACCACAGCCTCGAAACCAGACTGGTGCCATCAGACCCATGACACTGGTCACCCACATTGGGCCTGAGCTGAACTTGCCCTGCTGTAGCCAAACACTACAAGGGAGACTTTAATTCCCAGCACATGGGAGAAATCACTTATCTAGATGTCAGAAAGGGGTATATTATGAGGAATTGATATCTAATTGATTGTATTTTTTAATCTTTGACATGAGAATTCACCTGGCTGCGTCCAATTAAGAGCAGCAGTTCAACATAATAGGGTGAGGAACTTTTAATGGGTGTTTATAGGTTAAAAGCATCAACCTCTCTTTTAAATTAAAAAAAAAAAGTAGAAGAAATTGTAATTGCTAAAAGATAATTTGAATTCAGAATGCCCTTAGAAGAGGAAGATCTGTTATCCTGGAAGCTTCAAAATGCTAGGCCTTTGGAAAACCTCTGTGTTCCAGTGTCACCAATAAGGAGGGTGGGAAACTGCCCTTTAAAATTTTACTCTGAGAAGAAAGAAAACAAGTCGCATTAGCATTTTTTAGCTGCTTGATAGGTTAAAAACATTCCAACAAAAGGGTCTAGATTGAGGTATGTGAGGCAAAACCAAATATTTCTCCATAAAATGGCTACACTAGCATAAAGAGAAATACATAGTAGACTCAAGGTGGGAATTTAGGGAATAGTATTTTTACTTTTTTAACAGGAAATACTGTTTAGGCGTTTTATATAGGGGGTTCTGCATTTGAGAAGGGATAATTTGCTCTAAAATATGTGGGCAACCAGCCTAAATTCTCTAATTGAGTAGTTTGCTTATAACCCCAGGCCATTAGGTGAATGTAAACTATTACAGGCTTAGTAAGAAAATAGTCCCATTAGGATTTTTGTATTTGTATGTGGTTGTGGGTTAGTGTGACTGTTTCCAAAAGGATGGATTAATGAAAAGGTCTTTTTTTTTGAGTTTGCAAATACTCACACTCTTTGAAATACCACACTCAAATTAAGCTGAAAAGCTCTTTTTTTCTTCTTCTATCAAAAAAGCAGATCAAGGCTTAGCTATTAGTTTCAGTGTGAGTTATCTAGGATAAATCACAGGTATGTTTGCAACCTTTAGAAAACAAATATTCCTAATGAAATAACTAATTCAGGTTTTTATCCGTATTTCTCAAACTGTCCTTAATTTTAAGTGCCAGCCATTAGTGCAACAAAAATTGCCCTCTGGGAAAACCATGGTCTTTCTGGAAGTGTTTTTAGCCTTCATGCTTTGTATGTGTGCTTCAATTGCTACTGTTAAGGTATCACACACGCTGCTTGTAGACTCACATTTCTATAAGGAAGGAGACAACTTTATGTGCAGCTTCTTTTATACTACTAGTATTAAATCTTGTACTTTTCACTACATAATACATCTCTCAGTTGAATAGTCTATTGCTTTTCCTGTTTCCAGGCAAATTTTAGTCTATTATTTTTTTTTCCATGGCCACTCCATATACATAATATAATAAGATGTTAAGAAGAAGAAACATATCTTCAATTAAAAGTAATTGTAACAAATGACCTACATATAAAGACATTAGAAGTAAGCCCTAAATTCATTGTCAACTTTCAGCATCCTGCCTCCTTTTCACCAAAACCTGAGATCCAAGAGTTATGAGAAACTACAAAGTCTATGAAATGAGGAAAGTCCTGTAATAGATTTGATGCAGGAAAAGATAAAGTACTTGTGTCAATGGTGCCTAAACATCAAGGGAAAAATGTGATGACAGAGACAGGTAATTCCCCAAATGAAATCAAGGAGGGGTGTAAGTAGCTCAGCATCCCTCGGACTCTAGAAAATATTCACCTAGCAAAAGAAATGCCTGATCTGAAGACTGTTGCAGTGTTCATAGAAGTTGACCAGTTTATCAATACAGTAGGGACTGTAATGTTTAAAAGAAAGAAGCTGGATCAGAACAGTTTGAATCCAGGCCAAGTAAAACTGAAGTAAAACATTGGAAAAGGAAGCTAGCTACACACTGATAAAAAAGGTGATATTGCAACATACAATCTGCTTGCTTGGGGAATTAAAGGCAATAACCCCAAGTGCAGCTTCCTATAGAATTAAGAAACTATGAAAAAGGGGATTAATTAAAAATAGTATAGTCACATGGCTTACAGCATCAAAAGATTTTTACGTTGAAGATGTTTCTCCATTATACCAGCAATATAAGGGATTTTGTTCATCAAGTAAAAGAGTGATACATAGCTAATCCTTATTGTGAGGATTTTAAACAGTTAAAAGTACTGCAAATCCAATAAAATAAAGCATGAATAAAAAGAATGTGAAAACAGAATAAGCATAGAAATGCAGTTGGGAGGGAGCACTTTGTGCAATAGCATATTACTCTGACTATATATGGAAGATCTGGTATAGATGGCAGAGAAAACAGTAAAGGGCAAATCTGAGCATTATAATCTGAATAGGTTACCAGGACACCATTTGAGACAAAACATGAAGATTTCAGGGGTTCTTTTTAAGGCAATCTTCATGGCATCACATTCAATCTTTTCTTCTCACACAAAAAGTCGTCCACAGGCATTCCTATGCCCTCATCCTTCCTGTCCCATACTGTTTGCACACAGACTGGGAGCTTGGAAATTCAAGTATCCCATGGCCTGGATCCACATGATTCAGTTACAGCTACAAGCAATTGCAATGAAAGAGGAAAGTTTATTCAAAGCACCTCTAAAAATGTACCAATCCAGTGCAGCAAGCAGGTCTGCCATGTGAAGGTGGACTGTGTTCACTGCAGATAGACCTCTAGAGAAATTATTTACTAAGGCCTTGCACATTGCCACTCAGGATGTGCGAAATAAGAGGCATATTTATTGGTCAAATTGGAAAAAAGCACATACCGAACTTAAGGACAACTCTGCTAGTCTTAAGTTGTTTGTCTGGCAAAAGGCTTCAAGACTGGGATTTGTTTTTCTACCTTGGAGAAAACAAAATATTTTTCATTAATACAAGAGCTTAATTTTTGGTGTTAAAATTTTCAAACATTGGTAAAAGGCAGATACAGGATGATTGGGTGTGGGCAGTGTAAGTCAGGGTATCAGGAACAATGGACAGTGAGATCTTCTAGGAGGTGTGGGAAACATTAGCTCTATGAAGTACTATTTGCAGTACCAAAATTAAGACTAAAACTCATATGCAGAGAGTTTGATGGCTGTAATTGCACAAATTCAGGTGTTTTCCTGGAGTCGTGAATTAATTTTCACTTGTTCATTTGTTTTTCCTCTTCTGCTATCAAGCTTATCCTTCAGCACCATTTTAGGCTCTAGATTTGCCATAGACCAATAGAGCTGGTGCCATGGGTTGTCTCTCCAGAGGAAATTAGAAAACAGCCCTGAACATGGAATATAAACTGAACATTGAACCCTGAACATAAAAACAAATGAAAGTTTTACTAACTTCATCAAACACTCTTGGATTTCCTGCAGTACAAAGATGCTGTGCTGGCAATGGTTTTCTGCTTTGAGGAGTCCGAGACCTTACTTAAGAGCTGTCACACTCTCCCCAGAAGAAAAAGCACACTATGAACACTCATCAGTTTGCCTCTGATGGTACTTCTGAATTTCCCAGACTCTGGTTCTTCCCATCCATCTGACCAACTGAGAAAAACAACTTTACAATGATACAGAAATACCTCCGTTTGATTCAGATGTCTAAGTTGTGACGTAAATGTCTATCTCATCTCATCTCATCTCATCTCATCTCATCTCACCTCATCATCTCTCATTCACTTTTGCTGCCATCCCCTTTCATATTTCTCACCTTGCCATACACAGTCTGCCTGTCTCTAAGGTCGGAGGTGAGACAGTGCAGCCTTGAAAGTATGGGACAGGATTTTTCAGATGTTGTAGTACTTGGACAAATTCTCCTTGGCAGCATTTGAATCCTTTCTTCGGGTTGCTCTCTTGCCTGTCCTACTATAAATATTTGCAAAACAGGGAATTTGGACCAAATATTGCAAAATACCTGCAGTCAGTGTATGTGTGAGGATCAGGTTCCATATGCAGATATCTCAAAATTTTCTAAGTGACCTTAACTGCTCAAGAAGTCTGAATCTAATAGTAATAATCAGTTAGCCTTAGAAAGTAAATATCATGAAGCAAAATATAATAGAGGCACTGGATACTAAGTTATGTCAAGAAAATAAATAGATATTTATTTTCCTTCAGAAGTTTTATGAAGGATATTCCAGATGCTAAATACCTCTGAAAATCAAACTACATCTCACTGTGGAAAAATACACTTAGTTGCTTTCTATCAAAATTGTTCTTATTTGCCCTGTATCATTTCTCAGCAAAGATTGCTCAGGACAAGCTAAAACAAAAATAAGTATCAGCTATTAATAATTTTTTAGTCTAAAAAGTAGATGGCAAAGCAGTGACATGGAAGGGAGGAAGATTCACGAACAAATAAATTTTTAATAAATCCTCCACTCTATTTCTACAGAATTCCAAATTATTTTACCCTGGTTCAGCTTTTCCACAACTACCCTGGGGATGAGTTTCAGCTGTGTTGTAAGTGGAGGAAGCCCTGGAGCAAAGCTGGTTTGGTGGTTCTGGACAGGTATCTCAGCCTGGCTGTGCAGGAACATGCTCCATGGGACACACTGTGTTTTAGCAACCGGGAACTGCCGTGTGCTGCCTGTGCTGTCCATCTGTGACCACGTTCCACTCTTAATCTCTTTTTAGACCTTTTGACTTGAAATCTTAATGTCATTGTAGCTTTAAACTGTTCTTTGGGATTATGTTTAGAGAACAATGAATTCACAAGGGAGTTGATTTTAAAAGTACAGGCTGGGCATAAACCTTACCTACTACGTAGTCGTATCATGGATACAGGAACTGTATCTAGCTTAAACCCAGGGAAGAAAGCCCCAGGATCAAAGCCAGACTTTGTAGACATATTTAATTATGTATTACTGGTAAAGCAATAAAAGCTTACAATATGGGCTCTATTCACAAAAAGGACATTGTTTTGTCATGTTCTTCTTGTAAATTCCTTATGCATGACTCAAAGTGTCATTTTACATGAGATTCATAAAGACAAATGTCAGTTCTACATGGGTGTACCAATGTGTTACAGAGTTTAATCAAAAGCAAATGTGTATGTTGAAATCATATGTGTCATTAAGAGCATTTTTGCCCATAAATTGAAACTCCTATTATGGACAACAGACTGAGTTCCTATGCAATAAAGCTGCACTAGCCCTTCTGCATTTCCTGAGAAAGTTTACCAAATCATTTCAAAATGCAGTTATGAAACACAGTGTTCTGTAAGGGAGCTATTATCTCAGGGAAGTACTTCAGGAAGAGTCCACATACTTAGCATTTGTTCTTCCATTTCAAGTACTGTCAGAAAAAGGTCTTGAACAGCATATGGCAATAGAGCATCCTAAGAGTTCAGGTTTAGTTCTACAAAAAAAAGTTAAAGTAGCTGGTGGGTCAGAAACTTTGGCTGAGTGAATTAGGAGGTATGTTATTGGGGAAAGAGTTGAAGGCCAATAAAACAAGGATAGGTAGATGTTAAAGTATCGTGAAATAGAACACTGACAAAATGCTGAACAGTAACTTTCATAGCTATCGCGAGGAGGCATCAATGCATCACAACTGTGTTGAAAAAAATAATAGAAAGCTTGCTTTTATATGCTGCCTTATGGCAGTAGTAAATGCAAATAAACCAGAATCTTTAGAAGTATTAATTACAGTAACAACAATGCTCAAAGATGAACTTACGGCAAATAGAGGTGCTATAATAACTCTTCATGTAGCACATATAATCTCCCAACTTACTATGCTTTATAACCATATATCACCTATTTTCAGTTAGCAAATAAATCATAATTTACTGTTAAAGAAATACAAGCCAGTAAATAATAATGAGATGAAGATTACCAGGAAAAAATCATCACCTGAAAGACAAAAGGACACATGGCTTGTCTAGATTTTTAATGCATAGTTAGAAAGTCTAAAAATATCACAGGCATCCAGGAAGCAAACTGATAACATACATTCAGAAAGGAAAAGCAAGCACATGTCACTGCGTTCTGTAAAATACTTTTTCTAACGTGCATTCCTCATGTATTACTGACATGTGTTGACTCTGCAAAAGAAACTGTCTATTGTGAAGGAGATACCCAGGGAAAATTAACTAGTTTCAAAAGGTTATTAATACTGGTGAGCAGTATTTGAATCTTGGAAAGCAAAAAGCACTCAGATTCTTACTCTAAGATCTACATCTTGGTTGATTCCACTATAAAGTCTTTTATTGTGAAATGGAGCAAAAGCCAGATTCTTGATTCCACTTGCTATTTCTGTTCATCTGTCTTTTGATTACTTAGGGGAATTTAAAATTTAAATTCTCTTTCCCACCAGTTTTGCCACACACAGACATGTTCTTACGGGGTGAAATATTTGCCCCGGAGGATAACACCATAGGGTTCATACTCCCTGTACATACCACAACCTTCCTTTCCTTGCCATGACATCTCCCTCTTCTCCCACCATGTGTATTTCCCCAGATTGAGAAGAACTGTAAGGACAAAAAAGTGTTTTAAACAGTGATAGTGATCTTCTTCCATCTATACAGAGAAAGATTCAAATCCAGAAGGCTTTTCTTCATTTGTGGAGCTGAAGATGTGACCTTGGTGAATAAAAGTAATTCCCTGCTGCCGGTGGAGAGGTGAACTGATCCCAGCATTTACCCACTGAGGACTGTTTCTTGCTTTTTGTACAGCTGTTACCAGCAGTGAGTTTTCTTTTACAGCCTTGGTTCTCAGCACTGGATAACCCAGGTTTGGGTTTCCTACTGGCCAAAGCCAGACAGAAAGCAGGATGTGGTGCTGCTAAGGTGCAAGGCAGAAACCAGGGAAAGCTTGTGGGGGGGCCAGCTGCCTGACACCCTCACATGGATCAGAACATCACACAGGTCTGCAAAATACATCTATCCTGACTTAAAGCCTTTAACACATGTGGGATAGTTTTGGTGTGACTGGGAGTTGTTCCCACTCAAAGTATCCGTTCAAGTGTCCATTCTGAAGGAAAGTTATCACTTGTTTTAGATGTCACTGGCACCAGCTCTAATTTGTTGACTATATAGTGTGGGGATGGATATCCTTGTATCTCCACAGGGAAGTGTTTTCTTTTCCTTTTTGCCTAGAAAAAAATTGCATGCAAATCATATTAGGAATTTTTTCAGTCTTTTTCATTTCTTTTTTTCTTCTAACCTGAGTTATAATTCAGTTCAGGTATATGTAAATTATCCCACAGAAAACTAAATATAGCAACAACTGAGAGAGATTAGATGAGACTGTGTGGTGTTTTTGTGAGCTGCAATTAGACAGCCAGGAGCTTCACTTGTAAATACCAGACTTTAAAGGATAAAAGGCCAATGTTTCCTTCAATAAAGTGCCTTGGGAAAAAAACACACTTTGCTTGCCAAGTGGGCTTGAAAGTAATTTCAGATGGCTCATTCCAAATTCATTGTATTTTTACTGGTGTATGAATGCAAATTTTTAGGAATCAGTAACAGGTTTGGTTTTTCCCCTGAGTTAGAGAGAATTATATTATAGGAGTATTCTCCTTGGAGTGAAATTTCCTCCTTTAGCAAGGGACTCACCTAGGACTGTGCCTTGCTTACACCTGTTAAAGCTTTATTTATGTGCTTTGAGTTGTGCTTACCCCTTGAGTGAGCATTCTGCAAAGGAGGATGTGTAACTGAGATTCCTACTGATCTCAGGCTTCAGCTCAGGCCCTCTGCAAGAGGTGCCCTCTCTCTCATTATTTCCTTCTGATGGTACAAGGACTCTCTTGAGGGGCTGGGTGGTTCAGTCACTTGCTACAGAGAAAACTTACAGAGGAAGGGGAAAGTGCTCACAAATGAGAGATAAATAAAATTAGTAAAAACTAATGTTCAGTTCTAGGGAGAGAAATAAAATTAACAAATATTAATGTTCAATCATAGTTTTGCCTTGCTACATTTTCTTGTGTTCTGGGTTGATGGAAACAGATCATGTCATGAGCAAATGAAACCTCCAACAAGATTCCAAAAATGTTGAACTTTACAAAGCATTCCAACATTACAAAAATGTTGAACATTTTCATAGCAGTACATACAGCTTGTCTCCTACTTTTTTTCCTGCTATGATTTTTTGGCAGAAAAAGATTTAGGATGTTTAATAGAAGGAAGTACAGCCCCCTTGGGATTCAAAAGTTGTTTCTGGTTTTGCTGTGAATTTTCTGTCTCTGGCCAGTCACCCAGGGCAGGTCACTGTTTTTCCATTTTTCAGATAATAATAATCCAACTTATCTGTTGTCAACCATTACTGCAAGAATTTCTGATTTTCCAAAATTACTTTTGTGTCACTGACTGAAGAATTGTATAAAAGGAAGATAATGACTTTTTTAAAAGCCTACCATTTCTGCTAATTTCACTGAAATTATTGCATTTAGGGGGCTTCAGAAGAGTGATACTGTAATTAGAATGCAAAAAATAATGCATTTCGTAACTTAAACTCTCCATAAGAGAAATGGGAAGAAATAGAGACATCTTGTTTTCATACAAGTAGTTTGAGTATAATATAAGAAAAAATACTCCTCAATTACATTATATGTGTGGAAAATTATTTGCATATGTGAGGAAGAGCTACTGACTTTAAAAAGCAAAAGGAAGGATGATTCTCATACTCACTTCACAGAATAACTGAGTTCTTAATTTCCCTGTAATGTTTTGTATTCTTTAAGGACTCTGCTTGGATTTGACTTTCCTGTTCTAGTTGTGTACTGTAGGTACATTATATGAAACACAATGTATTTTCCAAATGGTGAGTGCTCTGAATTACTCTTCTGAAAGAAGCAATAGTAGCCCAAAAGCTGTAATTGTTCAAAAGCTCAAAAGACAGCCCAGACAGTCTTTTAGCAACACAACTGGTGCTTCCTTTTCAACCAGGAAGACATGAACTAATTTCAGCAAATCTCAGGCACCTGCTATTTCCATACTGCCAAACTGCAAAAGGTCTTCAGGGGCTACTAATGGGAAAAAGAAGGGGGGTTTAATGTGTAAATTCTGAGAAAATTACTAGTTTAATATTAAGGTAAAATCAGCCTAACAAGAAAAAATTAAAATGTCAGGCTATATCCTTTAGGTTTTTCAAGACCATGCCCAGGCAAGGTGTAGCGACCTGTGGTCTTGCTTCAGCTGGTGAGGCAGTTGGGTTTGGCCTCTAGGAGTATCAGCTAAGGAAAAGGCCAGCTTGTCTTTGGGAGAAGTGAAGGGACAGAGACAAAAAATGTTACATGGTCCCTTTCAGGGCAGTATTGCTGTCTCATTCCCCAAATTCTCATTTGAATAACAGTGGCTCCTGAAATTGTGTAAATTCACCACCCTTTTAATGGTGTGTTGTATTTTAGTATAAATTTTAGGACATTCTAATTATAGTCAGGATCCTGGAATACCATCTGGACTTAATTTGACCTTTCTAACATCCAGATTTTATAGAGATAAAATTATTAAATGACAATAAAACATACACATACAATACTAAGGGACTAGAGGTATCCTATCAAATGGAAGCAAAACAAAACAAAATGATCATGTCCTTGTGACAATAGGATGTCTGATATTGAAACAAGGTCAGTTTAAGCTTTATGTAATGAAAAGAATGACAAACCTAAACAATAAAATCCCAGTCAGACTGTGTAATACCTAGGTCAAAATATATGAAAAATTATTTTCTTTTCCTAAAAGGTCCTATGCTACTAGATATATAAAACATTACTTATGAGACATCTTTCCACAAAAAAAAAAAAAAAAATCCAGATGAAGGCACTTGCAGCAACTGTAAACCAGATTGTTTTGCATCATCTGCTAGCCTGGAGCCAAATGTGTGTTTGACACTCCCCAGTGAGGACAGAGTACTATTTCACTCCATGAAATACCTTTGATTAAATCATTGTTCAGTTACACCTGGTGTATCCACATCTTGAGGTACAATGAACCTCTTGTTGGAACACCATGTGTTTGTAACCTGCCCAACACCCGCCAGGCCTAGGGCACCTTTTGTATAGCACTGTCAGGGAGGTTGAGAGAGCTGGGGTATTTCTCCCTGGAGGAGAGGAGGCTCTAGGAACACCTCATTGTGTCCTTCCAGTACCTAAACCAGACTTAATAAAACAGGGAGAGCAACATTTTACACAGGCAGGTAAGTGATAGGACAAGGAGGAACAGCTTTAAACTAAAAAAGGAGAGATTTAGATTAGACTTTAGGAGGAAATTCTGTACTCAGAGGGTGGTGAGGCACAGGTTGCCCAAAGAAGCTGTGGCTTCCCCATCCCTGGCAGTGTTCGAGGCCAAGATGGGTGGGGCCCTGACCAACCTGGTCTAGTGGAAGGTCCCTGCCCAAGGCAGGGAACTCAATGATCTTCAAGGTCCCTTCCAACCCAAACCATTGTGTGATCCTATGATCGTGTCAGGTGCTGGAGGTTTTGTGCTACTTTTCTCAACACTTCTGTCTTTGAAACCTGCTCTGACTGAACCATTCCTTCTGAGAACGTGCCTGTTGGACACTCCAGTGTTTGCAAGAGTGACCCAGCTGTGTGGCAGCAGCAAGAAACGCACTGGAGTTTTATAACAGCTATAATGACTTCTCTGCATGTCTCTTCTGGGCATCATTAATTTCTCTCATTTACTGAACAGGTAATTCCATGAACTGTCAGCTGTGGTACTCAGTGTCACCCAAACAGTAAATGGAAGAAGGTTCTAATACACACAAGAGACAAGGAGCAGTTATAAATGTACATTGGCAGTGTGAGAACATGGTGAAAGAAAGTGTAAACTCCTTTCCAACCTGCTTTAATGTTGACTTAACAGTTAGAAGAAAAAAAATATTATTTAAGCAATGTTTAATACAAAGTTTATATTAAAGCTCCATTTAAATAATAAAACTTCTTCTGATTGTTAAAACTATATGAAAGATTACTGAGAAATATTTCCATGCTCTTACATTGGCCTCTCACCTGCCACTGTCACAGATGGTTTTCTGGCAAGATGGCAACTGTTACCATTCAGCTGAAAAACACCAACTAATGAAAAATGTGTACTAGAATCCCACAACATCTGACGGTTTGTACCACTGACAAAAATTTATTTTTCCATTAATTATTTAAATATTTGTTTAGCTGTCTTGATTCTGAGACTGTTTCAAACTTACTTTGAGCCTTAAGTTGGATGAATTAACTGGAAAGAATATCAAAGTTTCTTCTCCAAGGAGATGGAGGCTCATGTACATGTTATGCTGATAATATCGTAATATTTCCCCTTAGTTTCCTAAGAAAAATACTTCACTTAAATAAACAGAGCAAGTGTTTTCAATAAGAGAGCAAAACAGAAGACAACAGCTTTAAATAATCCCTAGAAGCATCTTCTGCCTGCACACCAGCAAGAGTCACACCTCCCTTTGACAAGTAGAGGGAACAAACCGTGCTCAGTACCTGACAGCTGGGTGCTGCAGGTTTCAGCTTTCTTCTTCTGCAAGCTGTAGCTCAGTCCCATGGGCTGGATGCCCATTTGTGGCTGGTGTGCAGGAAGTCTCCATCTAGGTTAGTTCATCTGAAATGAGTACAGGTGTGCTTTGAGGTTAGTCTGCCAAGTGAAGCAAAGTGGGAAAAGGCAGAAATATTCTCTGCAGAAGCTTACTACACTGCAACTCCATGGTAGACACACCCACAATAATTAATCAAATTCATTCACTCCTCCATCAAACAAACCTCAGCATGTATCCACAACCCCATGTAGAAGCACAGGGTTGAAAGGACTGTCAGGCTGTTGCCATCTGACCACTCAGATGAGCTTCTTCACCTCCTTGAAAGGTCCTGATCAGGCACCCAGACTATCACTCAGAGAAAGAGTAGAGCCACCTTAAGTTCCAAAGCCTTGTTTATCCACCCCCAACCTCAGCTAACATTTCATCTGAGACTTAGGTTATACTGAAGCATTTCCTTCCATATTGATATGCTCCTGCCTACACTGTCTCAGGTTAAAGGAGGCAAAGCTGGGACTTGATTTCATTTCTGTTCACAGCATTGATGAGTTCAGCACTTTCATGGAAACAGTCCAGTCTTGGTAGGTCGGCTCAACATCCACACTGAAATACATGCTGAAAACATGAACCAATCAAAACCACTGCAGAATACTTCACCCAACAGAGGAACACAAAGCAAGATCTGAAAGCACAGACAGGGATACATTTAAAATGCTATCAAATGGAGGCAGTCTTGAGCTAAGTTTAAACTCATCAGGTTTGGATATTGGCAGCACAGCCAGAGAAGCCGAGAGCTCAGCCTGGAGTAACATCAATGCCAGCAATAGATGATGTATTTACCCAGTTTTTTGGATGGGGCACGTAATTCACACCCAGCACTGAGCTATTAGAGCTACACCCCAAGTTTGTGTAAAGGTCATTAGAGTGACTGTATGAGCTGCAGGCAGGGCAGAGCAGATACTGTTCCATGCCTTAGCTCTAAGGAGGGTGAGGAGTTGTGAGAATGCTGTTTGTGTTTGCATTCACGCTGTGTAACCCTAATGAGTCGCTCTGAATGTCCAGTGAGGGATACATTGGAACATGTTGACTCAGGGCAATTATAATGAGACTGTAAAGGGCAATAATTACAGGATTTGCTAATGAGCCTGGGTTATTTTGTCCCTGACAGATCTTTTTGTAGGTCAAGTGCTGATACTGCTGGCAAGTCAAGCATAGATCAAAATATTTTTACTAGAATGAATAGCTAGGGTATTATCTCAGTCAACTGCAATAGCCACCTGCTTTTCCAGTGAATATTTGTTTCCTTGTTTCTTTACATGTAGAAAGACAGCTGTAATAGATTCAGAAGGAAAAACAAAACAAAACCAAAACAACAGTTTTGTTCATCTGGTTAGTGCAACCCATAAGGATGTTAATATGTTACGAGGGATGCAAGAAAAACAGTGGGGTCCAAGACCAAATGCAGCATGCAATCCAAACAAAAATAAAGTACTGAGTGCCTTCTGTAATTCAATTCTTGCAGATTCCTTCAGTAGTGCAGTTGCCATTACCACAGGTACTTCATCTAACACTCCCTGTCAGGCAGTGAGTCATATAACTCATAAAACTTATCTCTAGAATCTCAGAAATTGTGTTTGCCTACAACATGCTTGATTTGGATCCCCAAAGTGAACCAGAGGTGAAGGCAGCAGGCCATTCAGCAGCTCAGCAACAGGGTGCTATGCACCTTACTGGTGCAAAAGGATCCCATGTCAAATCCCACCCACGTTACTTCTCCGACATATGGCCACTCTTGCTAATTTCATTCTTCTGCAATATTATCTCTGCCTAGTTTTAAAATCAGCTGTTCTCAGGTAGCTGGTGAACATTTATCAAACTGAACTCAAGAATTTATCTTCTCTTGCTTTACTAGGTCATTATTTTCAACTTGTGATAGAAACACCATCTCTGATGAGATCAGTAATGAAACAGAAATTTTACAGAAGGTCTTTCACTGCCTGGGTCTAGTACCTGCCTTCCAGACTGAAAATTTCAAAAAGAAGATAACTTATAGAGGGTCTTTTAGAAAAGAGAAATGGCATTTCAAATCCTTGGGGAAACCTCAAAACGTGCAATATCTTTTATGTGAGACCGGAATGACTGTACAAATGTTGTGGTATTTATCAAAGATAGAGGGGGAAATCTTGAAAAATTTCAGTACTCAGACTAGATCATTATCGATAACCAGTTTCAGGCATTTAGCACTCAGATGAAATATAAGGATCATAACGTGGAAAAGCTCCCTGCTGAGATATGCACAATGCTTTGCAAGAGAAAAGGAATGCTTTATTCTTCAGTAGTTTCACAACAGGCTAATAGTTTATATGAATACTCTTTTGCTCAGCTACTGTATCTCCTATAGGACAGGAAGGGTTTTTACTGAAAAACTGCTAGTGCTAGTAGCTATCTAAGATAATCGAATAGGACATTGTCCAGAGTTCTGTCAGCAGAAAGCTGCTAGGAGACGATATAGAAGATAGGAAGATAGAGACAGATGGACACAGAAATCAACTTTCTTTAAAAATTGGCTCCTAAAACGTCATGATCTGACCAAAAATGAACTGCAGAACTTATGTGTGTAAGCAAGTATTCAAGCAGGACATGCATTATTCAAGAATTCACAAATGTATCTGAAAAAATAAATCTGTTTTTTCATTTACAAATTCATTAAAAAGACCTGTCTGCACAGCAATACATTTTTTCTTCACAGATCTAAATAGTAGTTGGTAAATTAGCATGGGAACTGGAAATAAGTTAATGAATATTAGCTAAAAGTTATCTTTATTTGAGTTGGAAACAATGCTTCTTTACAAAGCAAGATACAGAAATTGCTTTTACAGAATATGAGAAGGCACTGTGACATGTTATAGCATATGGCATGCCACTCACCAAAATAAAAAGCATCACAGTCCAGTTTTATCATCTGAATTGTACCATCTAAGTTGTAATGTGCACAGACAAAAAATTGTGATTCCATCTTTTTATTACTAAATATGTCATACGTATTAATATCAGGTGGTTTGGGGTATGGCCCTTGCACAGCAACTGAGGCTCTGTAAAGGGAGGCACTACAGACCACAGAGTCATTTTCCTGTACTCCTGAAGAACAGAGAGTTAAATACTGGATAAAAACCCAAGGAAGAGAAATCGGTATGACAAAGTGCTGTTACCCTTGGAGCAAGATGTAGCAATACATACAGGCCAAGTAGATACTAGATCTCAGCTACATTATTTGTGATTGCAACAATCATAAATAGGATAGGAGAAATGGTGAAATACATATATCTGTCTTTCTGATGCAGCATAAAACTGACATCTTGCTCATTTCTTGACATTAAAGATTCTTCTGCTAAGTCTGTGTTGTTGTTTTCAGAGAAAAAGGGTTATTTTTCATGGTGCAAAATGGTAAATTTCATGAAGTAACGCTGCATTCCATAAACAGATATTTTAAGAGACATTGTCAACCAAATAATGCTTTATAAGGCACTAGAAATGATTCACTGCATGTCTGAAAAACAACTTTTATTCACTTTTAGCTTACTAAAATGTTACTTCTCTCTATGAAGTTGAGTGGCTGCAAATGTAGGTCAGGAATTCTTTGCCCTACTTTTTCCCTTCTCATTCACATTTCTGACTGGATTAATCTCCTTCCAATGGTTTAGGATTCTGCCATGAGAAACGGACTACAAAGATCATCGGGGACAGGGTGAACAAAAAAAATGCTAATATTTTCTCTCAAAGACACCAGCTCCCTTCAAACCAAACTATGTCCTCCAATCTCACCCATTCTTTTAAACTTCTCTCACGCAAATTCCCGATATATCTGTATTTCCATACATGTCTTTAGATAATGGGTCATAGGCAACTCAGTAGAGTTCAGGTCCACAAAGATTATTTGGGACAACTGAAAGGTCTAAGCTCTGACAATCAGCAGTAAGTGTGACAGTCTGCAATTGCACTGAGGGAAGGGGATGAGAAAGATCTAACATGAACAAAAGGAGTCAGAGTTGGTGGAAATAACTAGAGAGGGATCTGTGTCCTCTACAACAGATTCACTTCTAGATCTGACAACTGAATTTTGATGTTTTCTTCCTGATATTGACTCATACAAGGCATGCCAGCCCCTGATGGCAGTATCTATGCTGGTCCCCTCTGCTTGCTACCTTAATAGGTCCACCCAGCATGGCTCCGGGTACTGATGGACCATGGTGGGAGATTTCCATGGAAAGGATTGACTGTTTACTGATTTAATCCAGAGAACTGGATGCAAAGACCTATTTCAAAAGGAAATTGTGATTGAAAACTTGAGCATTCAGAACTTGAGAACTTGCAGTTTTAGTGTGATTTATGCACCCTTCTCTCTCCTTGCTCTGCCAGCTGTGATTGCATTATAATGCAGTCGTGGAAGATAAAATCCTAATTTCTGTTGCTGAATGCATGCCCGAAATCTTCCAGGGCAGACATGAGTTCCTCTGAAAGTGACTTAGGTCTTCATAGGGAAAGTCTGATCTTGGTAAAATGCCAGCCATTTGTAGGAAAATTTCAATTATGCTGGAAATGCTTTGCTGAAGGCAGGGAATGGTATCCTAGAACAGATAAATGTTCACTTGATTAATATAATTGAACCTCCGCCTTGGTACAGAACTTCCATACAACACTAAGCACAACATTGAAATCCAGCTTTTCATAGTTGCTTACAAAAAGTATTTTCAATTTTATGGTTTTCAAATCACATTCAAAATTTTGTTTTGCAAAGCAATGAGCAAATAATATTGCTAACTACGCTAAAACTATCACCTTGGTGTCCTCCATGGGACATACAAAGCAAATGCAGGTTCTGTGTGTGTCTGATCTTTGGGATTACAGTTAGGAAACGGGGTTAATCCTCACTTTATAGAATCATTTTGAGAGTTAATTTGTTAATATTTGTGAGGTAGCAGAAATGGGAGTGAGAAGAACCTTGTCTGGTCAGAAAATTAACAAATCTTTATTTAACCCAGAGTCAGAATCTTGTATGAGAAATAGTGCTGAGAGCCCTACCCGTGTCAGATAAATTCACAGGCTTAATTACTGATCTGTGAGTGAACACCAACTTCCTCTGTGCTGGGGTGAGACAGGCCCACAGTGAATGTAGTCAGTTTGTAATGCAAACCTCCATTTTGGTGTTTCCTAATTTTCTACATTTTCTTGTTACGTTTTCCTTTCGTTTGTAATATGTTACTCATTGCCTGGTCACTGCTTCAGTTTTGCTGATGTGGGGCCAAGAAGTTTTTTCAATATTTTCTCAATACAGTAAATATTATCAGAAATTTATGTCAAATATTTAAAATCCTATGTTCTAAAGAGCATTACAGAATTGTTTTTTAAATGCTCTAAAAATCTGAAGTGCAAAGTAGTTTAAATCGTTGTGAGAAAATTAAGAAGATTGCCCATAGGGCCATGCTCTGGATATCTGATAGCAGAAATGAGTTCCAGACTGCTTCTCCACCTGTGTTAGTATTTTGTATGGAAAAATAAACTGCTTGCAAAAATGTATAGGGAAGCAGGAAATCTGGAGCCCAAAATATGGCAACATACACAGACCCTTGCTTTATAATTATGTGCACTGTAGACCATCGGTCTAGCAGTTAAATACACTCCCATTTAAATGAGCAAGTACATTTAATGGACAAAATATTAAGATCACTGAGGGGTGAAGTTTTTTATTTGCAGTGTGCAAATGCCAGAGTGGAACCACTTGTACATTCTCAATACTATACACCTTTAGAATAACTAAGAAAAATTACTTCCTAGCTGCTGCATACCAAAAACTTACTCCTTTTAAGCGAATCATTACAAACTGGAATTGAAAGCCTGATGGTCTCATGGTCTCCATTCCAGAAGTATAAATCAGGCTGCAGCTCAGCTACTGCCGTTGTGAACTCTTTAAATACATAGAAAGTGTAAAATACTGGGAGGAATGGTTTAATGACTTTACTTGAAGTATTCATTGTCATTTCAATCATCTTTTAAACAAGACAGGACTGGAGAGATCTTTCCTAAACACCTTAACTAATAAGTTTTCAGTGTTTAAGCAACAATTACTGTACAAAAATGAAATTAGCTGATGTGATCAAGCCATATGGCTAATATAATTGATTTGTTCAGATTTTTAAAAATTATGAAAACAAAGCCAGAACAGCAGCATAATATAATTTACAAATTTAACTAGAGGTGATATGGTCTATTTAGTTCGACAACAAATAACGTCTTCCTGGTGTTTTAAATTAAGTAAAATGAGGGAGGGACGCCGTTGGGTCCTAAATAGACCTGAGCTGGAAGAGCGAATTTCAAAGGGCTCGGGCCAGCAAAGCCACTGGCTGTTAACCAGGGCAAGCGCTGATAACGGGAGCTTAGGAGAGCCCGGGGTTTGGAGGAGCAGCCTGGGTGTCCCCCGGGGCCGCGGCGGAGCCGGGGTCGGTGCCAGTCCCCGCCAAGCGCAGCCGCCTCCCTGGCCGGGTCCCCTCGGGTGCTATCCCGGCTCTTCGAAAGCAGGCAGCTCCCGAGGGGGACGAAGCTGTGGTCACGAACAGGTACCCAAAAGGCTCGGGATCGGGTTTCTGAGTGCTTTTTCAATACTCCTGAAACTTGGATTCGATCCGTAGTTGTTAAGTACTCAAAGGGTACCGGTATTTGCCCTTTTGATTGAGTCGCACTCAGCAAAACAGACGGAAGCCATAACAAATCTGCACTGCAAAATGTATTTGTTTGTGTTTCTCTACTCTGAAGTTTTTCAGAGCCTTCCTTAGTTACCTTGAGGATGTTTTCGCTTTGCCTGATTACTGCTGTGTGGAGGTTTCTCGATACTGGCTGAGAAAGAAAATTTTGAGTCCGGACTAGCAAAGGAACGGAGGTTTGGGAAAGCGAAAGCCTTATTTTTCTGACAAGTGCAGTAGGCTGCAAAAGCTGTGCGTGGAGGAGTCCTGCTGGCTGGTGTGTGCAGCGGGGGAGTTTTACCCCTCTCAGAAACACACGACAAGCACACTAGAAATGTCTTTGCTCTATAGCAAATACCCCAAAAAGATTTTGTGCTTAAAATCAGCTTGCTTGTTTTCTCCTACAAAACTGCTCTGGTCCTGTCGACCACCTCACGCTGCAGAATAACGCCAAGAGAAGTTGAGTGTAAAAGTCTCATTTGCATAGTATAGAAACTATAGACACGGCTTAACTGATCACTCCTCTGAAATTCTCTCCCGTCGCTAATAAGTTAAAGTCTCATTAAGGTGCTCTGAATCGAGTTTTAATAATGTGTTAATAATCTCTTGCCACTGGTAAGAAAAGAAAGGCTTTGAACCAGCTGGTGCGCTTGGAAGGAAGTCCATCCCGGCGTGGGCAGGGCGCACAGGCTGCCCGCGGAGGGGCTGGGCAGGAGCGCTCCCACGGGACACGGGAGGGAGGCAGCTGCGGCGTTTGGCACCCCGGACCCGCACACTGCCGCAACCCACGGCGGGGCGGGCAGGGGCGGGCAGTCCTGCCTGCTCTGTTACACCCCGGGAGGGAGGAGGGAGGCTGATTGATTGATTGATTGATTATATATATATTTTAAAAAGTACTCCAAACCAGAATCTGTCCCTCACATGATTTTATAAAGAAAACAACTAAGATGTTGCTGGGGTGTTTTCTCCCCTGTCATGAGAGTCCTTCTTGGTGAAAGCAGTAAGTGGAAGTGGGAGACCCGAGCCTCTCTTGCCTCTGAGGGTGCGCGAGGCCTTGCCTGGAACGGCACCACAAGCCCCCGGGACCAGAGGCCAATGCTCATGAGAACCTGTGCGAGGACGAATCTTTAGCTGAAAAGATCATCCATGATTAATGATTTATCAGGAATTCAACTTCATTCTCTCAGGCCCAACAGGCCACACAAGGCCTTCAGAGATTGCTTTTCTACTTGTAATATTATCTTCCCTGCTGCGTCTCCTTGGCTCGTTACTATTATCATCTGGGCTTAAATTTCTCTTTTTAAACAGTGTAATCTTTCTTCGGTTGTGCATCCTGGAGTAAAAAAACGAGCATCATTTTCACATCAAAGAACTGTCAGTTCCCCTTATGAATTGCTACCCCTCTCACCCTCTCTAAAACACTACCCTTGACACCCAAGCATGCGGAGCACCGTGGAGATATATCGTTGTAATCACAGCCCTTATAATTGAGTGTTGCGCCGGAGAGCCGCTCGGAGTGGGGCGGAATGGACACCGCACTATCCCAGCGGGGCAGGGACACTCTCACACCCAGAGCGTGCCGAGCTGCCGGTCCTCCGCGCTTCCATCCGGGAAGGGCGCTGCCGTCGACAATCACCCGGCGACTCCGTGGAGCCGCGTAAGGCTGCTCTGCGCGACTGCGAAGAGAACCCAGTCCCACCCGGGGCGGGCGCGGGACACCGCTCCTGGCTGCCGCCGCCTCCCCGGGGCTCCCCACGTCCTCCCTCGCCGCTGCCTGCCCCTTCCCAAAGGGCTCTGCTCGGCTCAAGCCTCTGCCCTGCTCCGGTCGGGCTCCCCCAGCGGGTTCCCAGCAGGTGCGGGGCGCGTCGAGGTCCTGAGGCCGAGCCGCTGCTCGCCCGGGACTACAGGAGTCCGTCTCACCCGTCTCTCCGCTCAGATTGAGGCTTTGCAAAGTTTCTCCCCGACACCTTCCCCCATCCCCCGAGCGTGGGGAGCCGGCTGGAGCCGCAGTACATCCTGCAGCGCTCCCTGCTCCTTGCCCGCTCCCG